>NC_142123.1:21422500-21430000 GCF_056152115.1 Neolamprologus brichardi | reverse complement strand
ACATATTTTTCCATAAACTGTCGTTGCTAAATATAGGACAAGACCTATTTCTGTAGTTTGATTGTGGTAGCAGCAGCTCTGGAGATTATCGTAGTTGTTTAAATAATCATAACTAGTGTTTTGTGCGGAGCTTAAGCATTCCATCTGTCTCAGAGAGGACTGACCTGATGTAAATCAGCGACAATGCCTGGCATATATTCTCCCAGCGAGCACCTCCCAGGAGCCCTCTGAAGCAGTCGAAACGGTGACATGACAAAGCTGAGGGAGCAGAATCACAGCAAAGTGACAAATAAGGCCAAATCTGACAGGCGAATCCTCTAAGCAGCTCCACATTTTGACAGATCCTTCAGCGGAGAAGCACAAGCCAACGCCCTCCACGGGAGCGCGATTCGTTAATGCTGTTTCATAACACTACGGTGGAAATGATCACGTATGTGGCAGATCACCTATCAGATATGGTACATATACTGTACTGTGTGCTGTACAGTATAAAAGTGAGGTTATATAATAAGGAGGAAACCTTTGAAGAGTAAGTGTTAGTGCTGCAGTAACACAGGCTTGGGGGTGGACTCAACCAGCTGTTGGGTCTAAACACCCGGTGTTCCGTTATGGGGAGACAGCAGCAGATTAAACAGCAATCCCGCTGATCCAGCCCCACACAGTTAGCCCGCCACTCCCCCTCCCCCTCATACACGCCCACATTCATCACGGCGAGGAGGTGCTACTGTGAGTGACCATTTTATCTTCTGCTGGGCTGTAATCTGGTCTGTTCATGTGGCAGTGTTTTGCCATAATAGGTAACAAACCTGAAAAGAGGGCGAGGGTGAGATAGGGTTAAATCTGGGGCAGGCTGTCCCAGGATGGATAGCTTCCACAGCTGTCAGCGTGATGGGGTTTACTGGGAGGGAGTGCAGGGATGACATTATCAAGACACTCAAGGTAGTAAGAGATGATGATGGAGCATGCTGTGAAAAAAAATGGTGAGTTTCTGGTGTCATCATGCAGTTAAGCAAGTGTTTGCATATGTTTGACAGCACGCTTGCACTGACATTTACACTGCTGCGTGTGTGAAACTGGGATTTAGCGATAGTGTGCAGTTTGGTTTCAGGCAAAAAGAAGTGAGCCTCATGCCCCTGCTCTTTGCTTCCTATGTGTTTTCTAAGGGGTTAAGAGTCTTTAGTGTGGAAATCGTCATTAATCTGCTCTGTGCAGACGAGTCAAACAGAGCTAGGAATATTAAAACATGTAGGGAGAAGTCTCCCTGGATCATTCGAAATCCTGTTTGGATGTTTCACTACATTGCAGCTGAGAGATTGAGCCATTCCCAATCCCGCTTTACTGCATCTGTCTCACCCATTCTTTGTTCTGGTGTTTTCCTCTCCCTCTTCTCTCTCTTTCTCCGTCTTTCTTTTTTTCTGACATTCTCGCGGCGACTTCTTTTTCTCTAGTCTGCCTGTCTCTCTTTCTCTCTCTTTCTCTCTCTCTCGCGCTTCTCGTCTTTTTGCTGCCAGCTGGGGAATTGGGAGGGTTCCTCCAAATTGGCACACAGATGAATAATGCATCTAAAGCAAAAGCAGAGAGCTGGGGTTGGGTATATCTGTCTGTCAGACTCTTTCTCTGTATTACAGTTATGTACGGAGTTCTGCTGATACTTCAGAAGAGAAAAAGAGACGTTTGACGCACTCTACCCTTCTTCCCATTTACTTTTCCGTCTGTTATTAACTCTTTTATTCTCGGGAAACGTGAGCATGTATGGTCGCAGAACACTGCGGATACCATGCAAGTCGGATGGTGATACATAGTGTGAAAGATTCTTGAATTTTGGAGTTTTTCTTTTCAGTTACAATGCACATACATAATGCATACATAGTAGTTTGATTTCATTTGATTCTCTGTCACTGTATGCATGAGTTTCTCTGCATGTGTGTGTGTGTTTCTTGCTATTCCCAAACTGCAGTGTTAAAAAGCAAACTGCACTCGTGAGCATAAGCTCACAGTAGAACCATCATTAAAGTAATGAGCAGGAAGTTAGCACTGAAGTCAACCATAAACAGAGAGTTAGAGAGGGAGAGGGGAAAACAGGGAGTGAGGGAGAGAGAGCGAGAGAGATCCCCAATCCCATAAGGACAAATCTTAAATCCTGAGTGTTGCTTCTGACTCATTCTGGTTAATTAAGTCGAGTCAAGTGAGAGGAAAATGGGGTCTTGCCTTCCCTGAGTCTGTAGGATCAGCACTATACTGTATTTGCAGCTTATGTAGTCTCTCACTGGAACTGTCCTCTGTGCACTCACAAAGCAGGAACGGAACAAATTGTATTGAGTCTATTCCTCCTATTTTTATTAGCTTGACCTGCACGGCCTCTTTATACTCAGAAGATTTCACACACACTTCCTGTCAGCTCTGCAATTTACATATACATCAAGAGAAAATGCTCCCATTCAGCATTAGCTTTCAGGCAGTAGATACGCTAATGGTTTCATTTCTCACACTTTATTATTCAACTCCCACCAATTCATGGTAAATGTTATTTGCTCTGCACATCCTGCATTCAGCAGTTAAAATAAACACGTATCCCACCCCCTCCGAAACTCAGAGAAACAAAGAAATCTGTTGAGCAACCTCTGGGATTTTCTTTGTTGTATTATGGTGGAAAGATTTCGCCATGCGACAAAGGATGAGGCAAACAAGTGAAATGTCAAAACCCCGTGTAACTCTAAAAATAAAACAACACAAGGGTTGCCGTTCGAGGACATCATAGGCGCTCGATCGGGTGTGGAACAGATAAAACAAACAGTTCTTTATACCCAACAGCAACCGGGGTAGAGCTGCCAACTGTCCTCTGCTGAGAATAGCAGAGAGTGGATTTTAGAAATGTTTACCTGTTTAACATTTTAAACCAAGTGCCCTTAAGATTATAATGGCAGACAAACAACAAGGGCCTTTAATCAGCACGGCGTATCCAAAGTGCACCATAATGTGCAAAATATCATTTATTTACATTTGAATTACATAATACGCTGTGTGACGATGTAATACAAATGCTGTGTGATGCAATAAAATCCTAGTCCCATCACAGCCTTAAGGCTAAAGGATAAGCCTGACATTATTCTGTAGTTTCTGTACTCAAAGCAAATCCTATAAGAAGACTAAATCTAACAAAACATTAGTCCGTCCCTCTTCTGACGAATCTTTTAAAAGGCAGTTCTAGATTAGCTATTTCCTATCATTTTCTGAGTAATGTTAGGTCTGCAGGTTTTATCAAACGGTACACAAACAGCATTAATTGGCACGTTTGTCAAGCTGAGAAAATAAACTACACTGTTGATTTTGGACAAGTATGCAGGGCTGTGGCATGGACAAATATGCCAGTTTAGTCTTTGGATGGTGTTAGTAAGTCTGTTAGTAATGTGATGGGTTTTGATCCATGTAATTGGTTAAAAAACATAAATGCAGAGTATCAGTAGATGTAGTGGACAAAATGTAAATATAATGTAATGTGAAAAATATGAAAATCTTTTATTTTTTTTCATTTATTTATGTTATTTAACATTCATTTAATAAGGGTAATAGTAATTATACAGATCAAAAATCTCAAATTAGCATGTCTTGGCTAGGATGGAAAGCAGCTCAATTCATTTCACTTCAATGTTATTTGATTTATATAGTGGCAAATTGCAGCAGCAGCAGTCTCAAGTCAAGGACTTGACAAGAGAAGAACCCCCACAATCAAATGACCCCCTTTGAGCAAGCGCTGGCGAGAGCAGGAAGGAAAAACTCCCTTTTAACTGTAAGAAACCTCCAACAGAACCAGGCTCAGGGATGGGCAGCAGTCTGTTTAGTTACCATGCATTACACAATAATGCGCACACAGCAAAACATAAAAAAAGACTGTATGTATGCAAAAGATGGACAGTGACATGTAAAAACATCCATCCATCCATCCATTCGCTTCCGCTTATCCTTTTCAGGGTCGCGGGGGGCGCTGGAGCCTATCCCAGCTGTCATAGGGCGAGAGGCGGGGTACACCCTGGACAGGTCGCCAGTCTGTCACAGGGCCAACACACAGGGACAGACAACCATTCGCACTCACATTCATTCGCACATTCACACCTAGTGACAATTTGGATTATCCAATTAACCTATCCCCACAAGCTGCATGCCTTTGGACGGTGGGAGGAAGCCGGAGTACCCGGAGGGAACCCACGCAAACACGGGGAGAACATGCAAACTCCACACAGAAAGACCCCGGCCTGATGTTGGAATTGAACACAGGACCTTCTTGCTGTGCGGCAACAGTGCTAACCACTGTGCCACCGTGCTGCCCCATGTAAAAACATACAATATTATAAACTTTAAAGCTACAGAAACATAACTGAATTGTCACACCATCGTCACAGGTGCACAGGTGAAGTGTTAACATAATACTAAATTGGTTTATTTTTGCACCTGATTCCAAGCAAATTTGAATATGCTCTGTCCTAATTCAGTAAATGCTTTGTAGATACATAAAAGGAACAACGCCTGGGAGCGAAGGCAGTGACTACCAATAGTTTTATGACGGATGTAGGTCTGTAAATAAAAAATGGAT
The DNA here is from genome assembly GCF_056152115.1 of Neolamprologus brichardi. NCBI lineage: Eukaryota > Metazoa > Chordata > Actinopteri > Cichliformes > Cichlidae > Neolamprologus > Neolamprologus brichardi. The sequence goes on along the minus strand of NC_142123.1, from coordinate 21,425,412 downwards.
AGCTGAGAGAGAGAGCCTTGAAAAGAAGACGATACCAGTGGTTGAATTTAGGGAAAGACAAAGCAGACCATTCATCTCATAGACAGATCACCGCATCAGCAAAGTGCGTGCCTGGCTGTAAATTTTTAAATGTGTACAGCAAAGGGGTTTTGAATATGTGGCATGATTTTAGAATTATTTGAATGTTTAATAAGTGAACATGTTAAATCACAAGTAACGTAGGGCTTAGGTGAAATGGCAATTGATGATCTTGTGGTCAACAGAGATAAGTCATACATTCTGTGCAAGAAAGACACATTCAGCAGCTCAGCAAAGGATAACTGTCAGCAGCAGTGCCAGAGCTGCAGAGCCGGATACTAATGTTCACGAAGTTAGAACCTAACTGAGGAAAAAAACATTTTTTTAAGTTTTTTTTTTGATAAAACTTTCATTTTTTTTACTTAATTTTTAAAATGTCAAAAAAATGTAGAATTTCCCCCCAGAATTAATATATATATAACATATTTATTTATATCTCATAAATAAACAGGCTATTCTGAAACAAAACAAAAAAAACTGACCTTACACTTGTCTCTTAATGCTTTTGCTCATTAAGGAAAGTATGCTTAGTAAGCTTTTAGCAGAGTCCAAATCATATTTGTTCTTGGTTATGAGATTAGAACGTTAGTCCAGGACAAAAGCTCAGCAGGTTAAATTCACTTGATCTTTTATGCGACCGTTTGTAACAGGTCACTTCGGGATAGGCATTAAATTGCAAACTGAATTTTCAAGTTCCTGTACAAGGTCTTAGTCCTGTGCCTGTGTGTGTGTGTTAGTGAGGCTTAGCTGATGGCAAAAATGTCAAAGGGTTAAGCTGTGCACCCCCATCCCTCCACCCCACCTGCCTTCCTGTGCGTCTCTTTCCCTTTTTACTGCTGTCTCCCCATCAGTCCATGTTGTTATGCGCAGCGTAGCGGTGTCCCGCGGGGCCTGAGATTGCCACGGACATGATGTGATTCCGCGTCTCCTTTTAGCTGTAATATGCTGCACTACAGGCCTCTGATGAACTTGCCTCATAAGGCATGTTGTCCTCTACACTCTCCTCTTTCTTTCTATGATTGCCATCTATTTCTGTCAAACACAGATAATGCGTGCTTCAATGACTGATCTTCAAATGGCATTATTGATTGATTTAGAGGTGGGAAGTAAAGAGGACAGACTGTTTAGTTACAAGTCGGTGCTGTGGAGGTGATTTAAGTGAAAATATGTCATATCACTCGATGAGCATTGGTGGCCTGTAACTGATGTGTTGATTTATTGGGAAAGAGCTGTGCTGCACACTCCCTCATTCACAAAGACCCACACACTTACGCAGCAACCCTCATATCTCAGAACTCCATTGATGCCGTTGATTAATAATCACTTAGTTGAATTTGTCCTAATGTGATGACAGAGGTTGAGAGCTGTGCTCAGGATCATGGCAGGGGCATATCAGCCTTGTCTGGCTGCATTTACAAAAATTGCATGAATGCTGGCTTTATTAATCAAGTGTGAAGAGGGAACAGTGGGGTTCGGGGGAGTCTTTATGTGATAAATTCAGTAAGCTTGGGGACAGAAGAGACAGTGGCCAATGTGGGAATTGGAGGGAAAAGAAAATTTAACTCACCTGTCTAGCAATGTAGACAGTTTCGGTTTTACATACTGAGGTTTTGAGATATCCATCTCTGAAAAGGTTATTGGTGCTGCTCAAAGTTACGAAAATACAAAAGCGTTCAACAGCAAGCTGTCAATCAGCGAGTCGTCGTCAGTTTTCATCGTGACTATTTTCAACTGAAGTTGACAGTCATGCCAACCAAAAAAAGTCTCTTTGCGTAGTTTTTGGAAACAACATGGCCAAATCTGAAATTTATTTTAAGAGAAAAACGATGAGATAAAAAACTTTGCAGAGGTAACACAATTTTTTTTAAAGCACCAGCCAAACTATAAATAGTGAAAAAAGATGGAAATGATTGTCATCTATGAATAAAACACTGCATACTGTTACGTTTGGCTTTTACTGTTACGTGTGTGTGTGTGTGTGTGTGTGTGTGTGTGTGTGTGTGTGTGTAAAAATAGTTTTTGGGATGTTGACAGATTTTCCAAATGTTACAGCTTGATACTGATAAGTTTTTAATGTCGAATTACCTGCTAAAACTCTGATACTATTCCTGATTGTAACTATATAGTTACATAAGCAAATTTAACCAAGCAGTCTTGCTAGCGATATCTTAGTTTTTTGTTGTTTTATTATTGTTTTATTTCTTATTTGAGCTATTAATAAATTATTACTATTATTCTATCACAAAGTGTTGCCCACAGTGGCTATGGCATCAAAATAACATTCATTGTACAGTCTGTATCTTAAAATATAAAGCGCTTTGAGGCGACTGTTGCCGTGATTTAACGCTATCAATAAAATTGAATTGAAAATACAGCAATAGTCCAAAATGAATTTTAATATCTATGTAACCGAAGATGAAAATACACCTGAAGAAGCTGAAATTGTGTCTTCATTCACTACACTGTGGTGTTAGTTTGTTCTTTAATGTCAGGATTGTGTTATTTAATTTCAATATTGTTTACCCAAAGTGAGTTTCTTCCTCTTCACTGCAGCTTTTGCTCACTTTCATTAAGTAAGCTGCATGAGAACTCATAAAATAATAACTCTGGTGAAACTGTTGGGTGTGCAGTTCAGGGACTGCGTGTTTTTCTGAAGTACTGATATTTGTTGCTACTCTGTCAATAATTGTACCTGAAGAGGAATCATTATAATGTATTGCCATATTAATAGTACATTCTACCCCACTAATGGTAAGACTGTGTCCTTTTTAACTTATAGTCTATTTTTGGATAATTTACTGAAATAAAGAATATGTTTATGATATTACAGTATT
>NC_142123.1:17162500-17310000 GCF_056152115.1 Neolamprologus brichardi | reverse complement strand
CACCCTGAGTTACACTGATAAGTCTGTCAGATGTCCCAAATGGAATGTCCGGCCGCACGCGTACTCATGCAGGACACCTCATGGTCCACTAGCCCTCGAGTCAGCTGCAAAGTGCTTACAATTAGTTACGGGGTCAGTTTCCTTTTCATCAGAAATATCTGCCGTCATCCAGATATAAGTTGAGCAATGGTTTAACCAATTTTCCATGAAACCATAAAGGGAAGCTGGATTTAAATAGAACATAGGATGTAAGTTAAAGAAATATACGTTTAAGTTTGACTATGGAGCACATCTCCTTCAACATTCATGATGACCCGAGTGGATTGCATTTCTCTCATTCAACTGGCTGACTGTTTGGGGGGGGGGGGCAGCTAATAGTTATTTAGTTAGTGGGTTCTGTGTTTGTGGATGTTTGTGGGTTGTTGTTTTTTAATCACACTAGGAGTGAACAAAAGCAGAAAAAACCCTGTAAAAGATGCAGACTGTGAAAGTCTGGTTTTTAAAATAAATCTTACCAGCTGTAACTGATATTAGAGTTTTTTTTGTGTTTTAAGTCTTTTGTTAAAAGCACATGTTAAGACTTCTGTCTCCCAGTAGCATTGCTGAAGTGACACTTCTTTCCTCCTTTTTTTCTTCCCTATTATTGATCTACGGTAATTAATAAAGATTTGTGATATTGCCCCCATAAAGCAATATGATTTTAATGCAACCATTGTGATACAGAGATTTGGATTGTTGTGCATGCAATGTGCATGAAGTAGATAAAAAGTAATTTTGTCAAGACTTGATGTACTTCTATGTTTACAACTGCTCGGGAAGTCCTCAGTCCAAACTGACTTTATGGTTCATACGTGTCAACTCAGGAAGCTCCTGTCGTGACCTCCCCTCTATGAGCGCGCGCACACACACACACAGAGCAAGAGAGAAACAGAGAGATCATGAATGCAGAGGATTGCAGCAGCTCTTGGATTTTCACTCTCTTTTGGATTTTAGATGAACAGTCACATAAATTTCATTCCAAATTTTTTTCGTTTGCTTCAATTAAGATGTGTCTTTAAATCGACGATACCTGTCTTGTTCAAATAGTTTATTCACATAGTAAAGAAGTAGCTAGGGAACTCAGTAAGTAGGAACAGCAATAGTTTAAAGACACTTTCTAAAATAAAGAGGATTTCATCATCCGCAGTTTGTGAAAACTGCAGGTGTCACATAAAAAAAACAAATCAGTAGATTGACAAATGATGGATAAAGACTCTTTTCAGAGGTACACTTCATGTACTGATTAACATACAGTTCAAAGATGTGCATTAGGGTGCAGACTGGTTATGCCAATTGTGGATTTTGCTATATGAATATGGTCAAGAGTCTGTTTGAGCTAAAAACGTGAAATATATATATGTATAGTATATGTATATTTTTAAATCAGTAACATAGATAAAATATTTTGGATAACAAATGAGTCACATTTTAAAACACTGTTTGAATAATCAAAGAGGCATTTTTAAAGCGCAGGCTACAATAGACATGCTTACCGGGAGCAGAGAAACACGCTGTAATGTCTCTTTTGCCTAAGCCACACCAGAAACACTCTGTGCGGATAGCAAAGTCTGCGCTGTGGGAGTGTATGGACCCTCGCACGGCAAACTTGTAAGCCCTAGTTCGGCTCCCGAAAAAGATGCTCGAGTTGTTCTTGTGTCAGACAAAAATGAATTCTAATATGTTTTATTTTTAATGTTACTGTGTTGAACAAAGTGAGTTAGCACAATTTAAATTAAAAAAATTAGTCTCTTAAATGAATGGCATCTTGACGTAGCTAGACCAGGGACTCATACTAATACACTGTTTTCCATCTTGTGCACTTGAGTACACTCCAATGAAACTCGAAAAGTGGGAAAAATACCCACACACAAATACACACAATATGGAGATGATGACTTGGCATTTGTTAGGGAGGAGTGTAAGTATAGAGATGAGCAATTCCTACTTCTCATTCATGTACTCTGCAATGTGCATTGTCTCAAAACTGTCCATATCCGTCCTCCATCTGTAACATGTTTATTTCTTTTCAGAATAAATGGCTGAGAAAAAAAAAATGTCAAAGTTGAGGTAAGTGGTTACTGTTTGCCACAACTAAACAGCATTGTGTTTTTTTTGTTTTGTTTTGTTTTGTTTTTATCTGATATTAGTTTCCGAGGGTCAAATTTCTCTTTGGGTAAAAATAAAGCTAATATCCAAGTGTCAAAGGCCTCTAAAGGTCAGTTCTAAAAAACAAGTCAGTCCCTGAAGCTTATTTCTCCCACAGAAGCTAATTCGGTGACAACTCAAGTCTGCAGGAATGTGTAAGGAATGTTTTGGAACCGGACCCCTGTCTGATCTTAACAAACTAACTTTGTTGTTACATTACAGCAATATTTAGGAAACATTTAATGGTTGATCATGGAGCAGGATGAAGGTCAAAGGGAAAGTCCCTGCCACGCTTCCGGTCATGATGTAGTCATCCAACCGGTCCACGCTGTATTGCCCCTCCAGACCCGGAGTGGTATAACGTGTTGTAGAAAAATTTGATCGATTCTCTCTCTCTCTTAAAAAATAATAATTTCTCTGGGTTTTTTCTCATGCGCTTATGGTACCCGACGGAGGAAGTTGAAGCATCCCGAGCTCTCGGAGGTAATTGACCGGGATGAACCGACGGTCGTCTGACTCCTTCTTGACCCGCGGTGTGCGTGAAACAAGGCCGTTTTCTTTTAGGGTTGTGTTTTTCTGTCTATCGAGCATTTTCTGCTAATGAGGGTGAAATTGTTTTAATGTGTATGTAATTCTTTGCACAGGTGTCCATACTTTGCTAGGTTACAAGCGTTAAGAAATACTAATATTGATTATTGATCTCTCTCTCTCTCTCTCTCTCAATCTCTTAAAAAATAATAAACCTGTCGTAAAAGTGACTCTAAAAAAAAGAAAACTCTTTACCACAGAGGGGTAAAATAGCTTCAATAAAATTATTTGGGATGCTAAATAGGATCAAGTTCTGAATATGGGCGCGGTTCCTTTTTTTAACTAAGGGTTATTTTTACACATACAAGGAGATGAGTGGGAGGTCTGTATGAAATTCTTTGCACGGTACTCTGTAGGTTACAAGCAATAGAAAGTCCTTCTTTTTTCATTACAAGCACTGGTGTAGCTTGCCTCCACCAGTGTGTGGATGTGAGAGTGAATGAATTTGAGGCGCTATATAAATGTAATCCATTATTAGTCAGATAATCTGAAAGGTTTTTATTTTTTTGCATCTGTAATAAGGTTAATATAAGAAAGTAAAATAAATCTAAAGCCGCTATTGTAAAAAGAAATAGCCCTCAGTCTTTACCAAGAAAATGGATACATTTGTAGGTGAAAATGGTTATCAAGATCTTTGCCATAATAGTGATGCTAATAATAGAGACTGAATCATTTAAACAATGTACTAAACAGAATTCAAACTATGAGTTCAACTCTTGTCTGTGAAAAACTAACTGCTGCGATCATTCTGTCTCTCTATGCAGCATGCGTTCTGATTTCCACTGATTCATCAGAAATCTGCTGTGTTACCCCCCTGAACTTTTCATGCCCCTGGAATGACCCCCCTCCCTCTCTGATCAGAATTATCCTTGAACTTTTCTTCAACCATCCCTCCACCAACCCCCTCCCTCTCTGGACAAAACATAAATGTTTTTTGCTTGCCGGATGCAATTCGTCACGTCAAATTAGTCACTTCCAGAGTACTTCCCCGACCGGATGCAATTCGTCACGCATATGGATCAAATTAGTCACACATCTGGATTCAATTAGTCACTTCCGGTAAGGTCAAAAGGTCAAGGCTAGGGTCATCAATCAAATTTTGACAAAAGGTGTACTATTACTTTTTTCACGTGCTGTATATGGCTTTGGTTCCTCGTTTGAAGGAATTGAAGTGCGTCCCCAAGAATGACAAAGAGAGAGTGGATAAATGTTTACAGATTTTTTTTTTAGCATGAATGTTCAAGATGTTCAATAAACATGCTAAGTGCGTATATTTTCCCTTTTTTCTCGAGTCTGTTTGTTCATGGAAAATGAAATGTGATTAATATAGAATAAAAGTGAATCATATTTAATTGTGAATAATCAAAATTAATCCACAGTAACCCTGTGATGAATAAAATTAAACATTTTAATTGTTTGATAGCACTAATATACAGGGTGGGCCATTTATATGGATACACCGTAATAACATGGGAATGGTTGGTGATATTAAAGTCCTGTTTGTGGCACATTAGTATATGTCAGGGGGCAGATTCCTCAAGATGGGTGGTGACCATGTTGGCCATTTAGAAGTCGGCCATCTTGGACACAACTTTTGTTCTTTTCAATAGGAAGAGGGCCGTGTGACACATCAAACATATTGGTAATGTCAAAAGAAAAACAATGGTGTGCTTGGTTTCAATGTAACTTTATTCTTTCATGAGATATTTACAAGTTTCTGACCACTTATAAAATATGTTCAATGTGCTGCCATTGTGTTGGATTGTCAATGCAACCCTCTTCTCCCACTCTTCACACACTGATAGCAACACCGCAGGAGAAATGCCAGCACAGGCATCAGTATCCAGTATCCGTAGTTTCAGGTGCTGTTATGACAAATGCAGATGGACCCAGGGAGCAGAACGCACAGAGGCAGAGTTGCGGTGAAGAAAGTTTATTTACAGTGAAGGGGAGGTTTTACAAGGACAGAGAATGTACAACAGCATATGAATGGGGACGCGGAGCCAGGACGTGAAGGAGACGAAAACACACACAGGAAGTGCACTCGATCTAAAAGGAGAGGGACGTGAGAATTAGGAGGGTCTTGCCCGATAACCGAGAAAAGCTTAAAGGAGACTTTACAGAGAGTCGGAGAGCTTACTTGGTACTGGTTGTTGCCAAAACCTCCTGACGGAAACAAACCAGACGAGGCGAAATCCTGGGGAGGAAACAAAACTCTTTACAGTCACCAGAAATAATCCAATGGCTCCAGCAGGCAGGGGCAGAGTTACAGACTCTCCAAAAAACATCAATACTCCGACACTAGTCTTCTGCCAGGTAGCTCCTAAAGAACATTTCTGAAGAATGCATCTGATGAGTAACAGGTGTGCCAGGTTCAGTGACTCACTGCCCCGCCTACCTATACAAAGAGGGAGGCACCAAAAAACACACACAGACAAAAACACCACATAACCAGCTCCTAACAGGTGCTGCACATCTCATATCTTCACACCATAGACAATTGCCTTCAGATGACCCCAAAGATAAAAGTCTACGTCCAACTGGCCCACGACGACCAATCCACTTTCCAGGAAACTGTTCATCTAGGAATGCTTGGCCCTGGCACCCATAATGTTGTGGTGCACCATCTTACTGGAAAAACTCAGGGAACGTGCCAGCTTCAGTGCATAAAGAGGGAAACACATCATCATGTAGCAATTTCAAATATCCAGTGGCCTTGAGGTTTCCATTGATGAAGAATGGACCCACTATCATTGTACCCCATATACCACACCACTTTTTTTGTTCCAACAGTCTTGGAGGGATCCATCCAATGTGGGTTAGTGTCAGACCAATAGCGGTGGTTTTGTTTGTTAACTTCACCATTCACATAAAAGTTTGCCTCATCACTGAACAAAATTTTCTGCGTGAACTGAGGGTACTGTTCCAATTTTTGTTTTGCCCATTCTGCAAATTCTGTGCGCCGATCTGGGTCATCCTCGTTGAGATGCTGCAGTAGCTGGAGTTTGTAAGGGTGCCATTTGTGAGTAGCTAATATCCGCCGAAGGGATGTTCCACTATTGCCACTCTCCAGTGACATGCGGCGAGTGCTACACTGTGGGCTCTTGCTGAATGAAGCTAGGACAGCCACTGATGTTTCTTCATTAGTGACAGTTTTCTTGCATCCACATTTTGGCAAATCCAACACTGAACCAGTTTCACGAAACTTAGCAAGCAGTTTGCTAACTGTAGCATGGGAGATGGGTGGTCTCGTAGGGTGTCTTGCATTCAGTGTTGGGTGTAATGTGTTACTAAGTAACACGTTACTGTAATTAAATTACTTTTTCACTGAAAAAGTAGAGTGACTAATTACTGTTCATTTTTAGGTATTTTAATTACAGTTACTTACAATGTACTTGCATTACATTGTAAATTAATTAAACTCGCTCAATATCATTATTTAATTTCAATAATTTATCTTCTAAACGTAGAAGTAAACTCTGCCGCTTTAACATCGTTGTAGTGCAGGTGCACATCATTTCACGCCAGGTTGCTGCATAGTTGTATTCTAAAGCGGGAGATGTCAGACTCGGCTGAAGCGTGTGGCTGTTTTATGAAACTGATATATTCCCGTCTCTTCACTTTTCTGAAACGAGAGCATAGACGAACACTTCTGAGTGATCCTTGTTCATCATCCATGGATAACAACTCCAGCTAAGCAGGCAAAACTTGATTTTACTTCAGCAGCACAGAAAGCATCTGAAGGTGAGCTTGAAAAAGTTTGCAGGCTACATTGTGGAAGACATGCTACTGCTGCATACTGTAGAGTCTCCGTCTTTAAAAAAAAAAAAAAAAAATTTAAAGAGTTTAATTTCTATTGTTTGTCCACTCAAGATTTATAGGGATTTTAAGAAGTATTTAGTTTAATTACTTATTTATTAATTAAGTTACTTTTCTGACACAGTAATTAGATAAGTATTTTAAATACAATATTGACTATGTAATTAGTAATTAGTAATTAATTACTTTTTTAAAGTAACTTACCCAACACTGCTTGCATTGAAATCTGCTGCAATGACCCGGTTACTGCGTTCACCAGATATCAACACAATTTCCATCCGCTCCTCACGTGTTATCTTCTTCGACATGTCAATGGCTGTGAACAAAGATAAACTTGTAAATATCTCATGAAAGAATAAAGTTATGTTGAAACCAAGCACACCATTGTTTTTCTTGTGACATTACCAATAAGTTTGATGTGTCACATGGCCCTCTTCCTATTGAAAAAACAAAAGTTATGTCCAAGATGGCTGACTTCTAAATGGCCACCATGGTCACCACCCATCTTGAGAAGTGTACCACAAACAGGACTTTAATATCACCAACCATTCCCATGTTATTACGGTGTTTCCATATAAATGGACCACCCTGTATATTATATATGAGTGTATACTTACCTATTAGTATACAGGTTTTGTATTTCACAGGAGAGAACATGTGTTAAAAGATTGAAGAAAACTATTCAAATTCTCTTTGAATTTAAGCATACATTCATTGTGTTTATTCTGCATTTACTTCATTATATTGCATGAATGTCTGTTACAAGCTTAAACATACAGCTAAAAAATGTCATTGCAACCAGGCTATTGATCGTGGCTCAAGAGTTGGCAGTTCATCTTGTAATCGGAAGGTTGCCGGTTCGAGCCCTGGCTCCAACAGTCTCAGTCGTTGTGTCCTTGGGCAAGACACTTCACCCTTTGCCTACTGGTGGTGGTCAGAGGGACCGACAGCCTCGCCTCTGTCAGTGCGCCCCAAGGCAGCTGTGGCTACAATGTAGCTTGCCATCACCAGTGTGTGAATGGGTGGATGACTGGATGTAGTGTAAAGCGCTTTGGGGTTCTTAGGGACTAAGTAAAGCACTATACTAATACAGGCCATTTACCATTTATATACACAAACTTCTCTTTATAAAACAGGTCTGAAAGCATCACTTGACAGGCTTCAGCTGGAGTATGTAGACATCGTTTTTGCGAATCGACCAGATCCCAATACACCTATTGAAGGTATGTGGCTACTAATCCTCCTTCCCACTACAGGGCTAGTGTTATAGCCCTTATTTAAATAAACTTCATCATTGTTTGTCTGCTTGCTCATGTAGCATTTTATACCATTCTTTTGATATTCACTTACAAAGCTCAGATATAGAGCGCATGCTTTGCATGTATGAGGTCCTGGGTTCAATCCCCAGCATCTCCAGTTTTATGGGGTCAGGGATAGCTCAGTAGGTAGAGTGGTGGCCCCATGATCGGAAGGTCGAGGGTTCAAATCCACTGACTGGCTACCTTGAGCAAGGTACCGTCCCTACACACTGCTCCCCGGATGCCCAGTGGCTGCCAGTGCTTCACCCAGGGGATCAATAAAGTATACATTAAAAGAGACAAGGGAAAAAGGCAAAAATAGAAATTGGATAAATAATGTGTTGATAAAATAAATACATTCAAAATAATTTTCTAAGTAAATTAATAAATAAACTGTTATAAAATGTAAATAAAGTGCAAATGAATTATAGCCTTATAATCTGTGAGTGAATCTAAAAGAGGCTTCAGCAGTACACCTTTTTTTCATTGGCAGAACCAGAAGTTACTCTTTATATTTGAGACAAATGAACAACAACAAACATTCACAACAGTCCATTTTTTAGCAAGCTGTAACTCCCCTTTAATATTCACCTCCTAAAGAAACATTTGAGCCTGCCTTTGAGACACGATAAGTAGTGATGTGCGATACCACTGATTTCCTTTCCGATCCGATACCAAGTAATATTCAGGGTGGTATCGACAATACTGATCCAATACTGATACTTTGTACAAAAACTTATTTTATTTATTGTATCTCAAATTATAGCATCATAATGATTACAGGACATCAGATTACTTGTTCTTATCACTTAATAATGCAGAATTCATCATATAGAAATAAAAAAACTGAAGTTGTGCGCATTTTGAACACCTTGCCTGCCTGCAGCACTAAAGGACTCCGTGAGAGACGTCTGTCTCGCCCTAGCAGCACCTGTCCCTGTCCTCCTCTTCAGTTCGCCTCAACATACGCTCGTCATATTCTGTGATATGATTTACTCTGAGGTGTTTGACAAGGTTAGTGATGTTGCCACAACCATACATGCCAACCCTGTTGATTTTTCCAGGAGAATCCCAAATTTCAGTGCCCCCCCGAAAATCTCCCGGAGCCACCATTCTCCCAAATTTCTCCCGATTTTCCACCCGGACAACAAAATTGAAAAACCATGTTGCAGAATTCATAGCGCGGCCCAGCCAATTCCAGTTTCCACCAATGGCGGCAGCTACTTAATTTTAATATTACTCTTATTTCTCTTTCTGGGTCGCAAAAAAACGTTTAACATATTTTCAGGTGAGAATGTAGCTGTGTAAACTTCAAATATCTGAGACGAACGACACATCGTTTTCAAACCCCCACGGTCTGTCATTACTCGGGTTAAACATGATATATAAGTCACTTTGATAACTTCAAAATGTTATTGTTGGGCTTTTTCTGTGTTTTATTTGTTCGTGAGTAAATTGGTTTGGCTGAGTTATTAGATTAGATTAAATTTAATTTAACTTTATTCGGTTCCTCCGGGGTTTTCACACAGCTGAATAAACGTCAAACAGCAAACTAATTAAACAAAGTGTGAGACGGTCAAGACGGTCAGCGCCCTGTTATATAGATAGCAAGGAGCAGACGGCAGAGTTTCACTCCACCGAGGGAGCTCGTGACGTACTACCCAGCTTTCTTTAGACCGCGAAGGCCGGGTCCTCAGGTGGAAGCAGCCTCTGAATTTGGACACCCCCGCTGTTTCCGGGTTGGCCAATAATAACGGTGACATTTAACGAATTTTACCCGATAAATAAACACTGTAAAATGTATTTTGAATGTCTCCCTAATTCTGAGGTCTCAAGGTTGGCAAGTATGGCCACAACACCTCACTTTTTTGCCACATGTATTGCAAACCACGTCTCAGCTGTTTGTGTAGGTAAAATACGTCCGCACATGACTCCAATTACGCTCAGCCATTGTTGTGAGTGCGCACGCCAAGGGGCTGCCAGACTTTTATACAGCCGTATTTTGCACATGACTATGAAAGGCGGAAGAGGAAGTAGTTCCTTTGAATGTAGACAATCTGAATGTTATAGTTTCTTTCCACTGTGTTCCTTAATGATAAACTACAAATTTACCCTAAATTACTAAAATATAGATATTTTAATTTGAGAATCGATTCTAGAACATAAATGATTGGTATCGGAGGAATCGATATTTCAGGATCGATCCGCACATCACTAACGATCAGATCCAGTCTGGGTGAAGCTCAGAGTACCTTCTAGTGTTACTCTGAGTCTGCTCCGGGCTTTGATCTTGGTTGTGGCCACAATTAAAAATTTTGATTCACACAGATATGTAGTTGTGAATGGAAAAACAAGTTTTATCAGCTCTCAGTGTCAGACATAGGTACTTCTTTGAGACAGCAATCCAGAAGGAGCCCAGGTTTAGTTTGCCCCAATGGAACTTTAAAGTGCTGTCAGTGGGAATTTCCTGAAGCTGGGATTCCATCATTTTCAGTGGGATCCACAGAAAATTCATCCATTACCTCATGCAACTCTGGTGACATCTTTTTTGCTGCAAAGCTTTCACGTAGGGGTGGGTTTTGATTATCGATTTATCGGTTAAAATCGATTCTAGCTTGGATAACGTGATATCGATTCATTAAAATCCTGAATCGATTTTTTAATATAAATTTATTTTGCCCGAAACGCCAGAATCTCAGGTTAAACCTCACAAAATTTCAACACCACCAAACAGCTAAAACAGTAAATGAGAGCAGACACGGAATTCTGCACAAAGACGTTAACACAAAACACGGACCTGCCGACGGATCAGAATCAGTGAGATGTCGCCTTTCCGTCCCGACAGCACGGACAGGGTCGGAGCTGAAAGCCGACAGCTCACTGATTCTGATGTTTCGGCGGGTCCCCGCTATGTGTTTACGCCCTTTTTGCGCTAGATTCTGAAGCTGCAGGTTTTATCTCTCTCCAAACAATATTGACTGAACCAGCAGCAAAAGAAGATCCAAACTACGCTTCACATAAATATCATCATCAATTCCCTCTTACTTTTGCTGTGTTGCTTTCACCACGATAAAAATCACACTTCATGCAGAGCTCTCTCTCTCTCTCTCTCTGTACTTCAAGAACAGTTTCCCGTCTAAAATCTCTTTTTTCTGTATTATTCACTTTCTTATTACGCACAAGTAGCTGTTTTTTTCCTTTCTCTTACTTCCAAAAGAAAGCCTCATTTCTGCTGTTCAATAGGCTACTGAACAAATTCAAACTTTTTAAAATTATGCAAAATTGCAAAACACTTAGCTGTGTCTGTAATAAAACCTCTGTGACTTTGATCTGCGTCACTTCAGCAGCATCAGGTAATGTTCATATGTTGATTAATGGTTTTCTTTCGTTTTTGATCTACTGCAGAATATTTTTAAGGTTATCTGCTATAAAATCCCAGGCCAGGAAAATCTCCTTCATGTTTTTCTGTGTTTTATCCTCAGTTACTTTGACACAAAGGCATCTGCTGTGATGCTTACACCTTTGATAAAGTCTTGCAAGTGTTAGCTTTCTTTTTATAGATATAAAATATGGAAATGTACTGATGCGTGATTAGAATTATAATACTTCTGACTGTCTGAGGCAAAATTTCCCTGATTCAAGTACAATTGAATCGAATCGTGGATCAAATCGATTTGGGACCGGAATCGAATCCATTCTAGAAATCAGTGACGATACCCAGCCCTACTTTCACAGTGGAGAAAACAGTGGGTCCATTTAGCTTCTGGTGCAATATCAAGCATCTATTCAATTCAATTCAATTCAATTTTATTTATATAGTGCCAAATCACAAATAAGGTCGCCTCAAGACGCTTCATATTGTACAGTAGATACAGAGAAAAACCCAACAATCATATGACCCCCTATGAGCAAGCCCTTTGGTGACAGTGGGAAGGAAAAACTCCCTTTTAACAGGAAGAAACCTCCGGCAGAACCAGGCTCAGGGAGGGGCAGCCATCTGCTGCGACCAGTTGGGGTGAGAGAAGGAAAACAGGATAAAAACATGCTGTGGAAGAGAGACAGAAATTAATAACAGAGATGATTCAATGCAGAGAGGTCTATTAACACATAGTGAGTGAGAAAGGTGACTGGAAAGGAAAAACTCAATGCAATCATGGGAATCCCCGGCAGCCTACGTCTATCGCAGAATAACTAAGGGAGGATTCAGGGCCACCTGGTCCAGCCCTAGAGATAGTGTCTGTCTCCCGAATCCAATCTGCCTTGTGATGCCATGATGCCTGCCAGTCATTGAAGCTGCACCATTACTGACAGCCCACCACAGTTCTGCCAGTCCAGGTCATTCTTAGTGAAGTAGTTGTCAATGCAGCGGAAACATTCCTGAGCCGTAGCTCGTGTTGGTAGCTCTCAAAAAAACAGCTCCCCCAGCGATAAGGAAAAAAAACCCAGCAGCAATGCACCATTCGAGAATTGAGGAAAAAAATGGAAAAATTGACTACTTTTTATTCTTTCCAGAAGCTAATGCTGTATGTCTAAGGCCATGTCCATGATATGGTGGCTCACAGTGTCGTCTGAGAGTGGGATGGTCAATAGGTTCTTTCTAGCAGCCTCTCCGATCATCTTACGACACATATGTACAGCAGCAGGCAAAATCAGCTCCTCTGCTATAATGAAAGACTTTTTACTCTGTGCCACAAGTCTGGATTTGAGGTAGCTAGCTTTTAAAGCAGTGAGTGAGTGACACAACAGACTGTTTCTGTATCTGCAGTCCTTACAATATAAAGTGCCTTGAGGTGATTGTTGTTATGATTTGGCGCTAAATAAATGAAACTGAATTTAGTAGAATTTTCTTTTCTGTTGAAATATTCCACTGGCTTTCTTGAGAGCGTGGGATGTTTGGTTTTGAGATGTTGTTTTAATTTTGAAGACTTCAGTGCTTTGTTGGATAGCATTAGTCTACACTCCACACATTGGGCTCATGGGTATGCCGCGCTTCCTCCATTCACAAACCCATACTTCAGAAAGTCAGGGTTGTACTTGGGAAAAAGTTTTGACTTTTGGGAGGGGAAGTTGTCCCTTTTATCTTCATTTTTGCGTTTTAAGAACTCCATATATTTTTCTAACTGCAAACAGCAGGCAGAGTGTCTTCTTCTGTTTGCTTATTGAGGCTGATAAAACAACTCCTACCAAGTGGTGGGAAGCTGTATTGTAACTGAGATTTACATGGATAACAGTAGTCCCTGGTGTCTTCAATTAATAATCTATGATGTGTCTCGTGGCCCTCATGGCCCACAGGTGTCAAACCGTAATTATACAGAATAACAGGGACAAAGAGACTATCCCCAAAGACCTATTAGTGTAAATTCTATTAGTTTACTACAGAAAATAATTGAAAGAATGCAAACTATTTACAACCACTGTTTTTATAAAATATTACTGAATGTTGATTGTGTCTTAAACACATGTTGAATGTGTTTTAATGAAGCCTTAATGTATTAAACTTCATTATTATTATTATTATTATTATTATTATTATTATTATTATTATTATTATTATTATTATTTCTTGATGCATTCTCAATCATCCAGGAAAGTAAATTGTGAAACTGGGGAGCCCATGGCACACCCATGTTTCTGCCTGTAGAACTGACCCTTGTATGTGAAGTAGGTGGAATGAAGACACAGTTCCAAAAGCAAACACACTTGGTCGATGCTGAGAGTGGTCCTGTTGCTGAGGTTGGTGTCATCCTGTAATCTCTTATGGACTACCTCCAACGTTTCCGTGACTTGGATGCAAGTGAAGAGAGATGTAACGTCGTACGAGACCATGGTTTCATCTGCCTCCATAATGACATCTCTCACCTTCTCAACAAAATCCAGGGTGTTCTGGATGTGGTGTTCAGAGCTGCCCACCAGCGGGTTGAGGATCGAAGCCACAAACTTTTCATTTACGTGAAAAGGGAAAGACCCTCTCTGAATCGAGGAGGGGGCCTAAGGGTACATCTTTCGCCATCTTACAATGCTGTGATTGCAGCCATTCCCCAACTCTCTGTGAATGGTACTGATGGCCATTGATCAGTGGTCTTTGATCAGTGGGTTTTGGTCAGTGGTTGTTGATCAATGGTCATGAGAATTTGCATAATTATGATTAAGGAACTGACCTCCCAGTCCATTGTTCCTTCAGTGGGCTGGTTTTAGTCATTATGCAAATTTACTGTTTATAAGATTTGGTGAAACCTGCAGTCAGCTGAGACTGAAGAAGTCACTTGGATGAGTGACGAAACGTTTCTCCCACGAAACGCTACGTCCAGATGAACAGAATCAACTTTTGGAGATATTATTATTATTATTATTATTATTATTATTATTATTATTATTATTATCATTTCTGACTATGGATTGATTGTTCTTGTGATAGGATACAGCTTTGTGATTTTATTGAATGTTGCTTTATACCTTGGGGAGTAGGTGGGTAGGAGAAATTTGAAAAATTGTTTTGCTCCACCTGGGTTTATCCAGTAGAATGATCTATTTTATACTTGGGCAGCTGTGGTTCCAGAGGTAGAGTGAATTGGATGGTTGTTGGCTCAGTCCTCTGCTTGTCTACATGTCAAAGTGTCCTTTCGCAAGATACTGAATCCTGAAAAATGCCTCCAGTATAATTTTCTATTTGATATAAATAAGTGCTGGATAAGTAAACAATCTAGCCTGGTATGTCAGTAGGTTGATGTAACAGCTTACTAAATCCTAGGCCTAAATAAACATAGACAAGGACGAGCATAAATACTATTTCATCTTACCTGAGCTTTGTTGGCTCTGTTTTCTTCAAAAAGCAATTTTAAAGTTTGTCGTTGAAACTTTACATATTTTTGTTTTGGTAGAGACAGTAAGAGCAATGACCTATGTGATCAACCAAGGCATGTCCATGTACTGGGGTACATCACGATGGACCTCAATGGAGATCATGGTAAGTTTTAAACTTAGCTGTGAATCTATCCATAATCTGAATTATATGAATACTGTAGATTTATTGTTGTCTTCATGTGGCTAGTGTTGGTCTGAATTAGGACTAAATAGAACAAGTTCTTAGTGTTCATTTCATAAATACATGAAATAAATCATGAAATCAGTGCAGGTGGCAAAAGTATAGACACTGTTTACTGACATAGAACACCAGATACTTGTTAAAAATACTCAGGTAAAAGTAAAAGTACTTATTGAACCTATTGGCTCAAATAAAAGTTAACGTACAGGCTCAGAAAAGCATTCAAAGAAAGAAAGTAAAAAGCAGGACCTGTATTAATATAATAAAATAAATTAGTGCATGGTGATACAAATAGTGCTTTTGACCTCCAAACCTAAGTAGAGCTCTGAGGTTTATTGGTCTACCCTCTACATTGGTGGGGAGGAGGTAGAAAGGGTAGAAAGCTTTAAGTTCCTCAGAGTCCACATCTCGGCTGACCTTACCTGGTCCACAAACATTTCCCACCAGGTAGGGAAAGCACAACAAAGGCTGTTACCCCAGAGACTGCGAGTAAACTTCTACCCCTCCACCATCGAGAGCCTGACTTACTGCTGCACTCTCTGGTTGAACTGCTCCACGGCGGAGGACAAGAGGAAACTGCAGCGGGTGGTGAGGGCAGCAGAGCGGGCAACTCACTAAACCCCCCTCAAAGACATTTATACTGGCAGACTTCAATAAAAAGCCAGCATCATCATCAAGGACCCCTCGCACCCTGGACACTCACTTTTTCCCCCCTGTAAACGCTACAGGTCCATCAAGACGAAGACAAACAGACTTAATAGAAGTTTTTACCCACGGGCTTTCAAACATGCCCTACCTCAACCCTGATTGGAGGATAACTGCACTGCCAACACCCATGGACATTAAACCTTATTTATAAACTGTATTTCTATGTATACTTTAAGGAGGTTGGTTGCATTAAACTGTATTTATTATAACACTATTTATTATAGTTGCAACAATGTGCAATATCACCCCCCCCACACACACACACACACACACACACTCAATATGCAATATCACTGATGTGTGTGTATATATATGCAAGCGTGTATGTGGAAATATGTGTGTGTGTACGTATGTACGCATGCATATATGTATGTACGCATGCATATATGTATGTATATACATATATGCATGCGCATATGTATATACATATAGGGGTGCAACGATACACAAAATTCACGGCTCGGTTCGGTTCGATACTTTGGTGTCACGGTTCGATATTTTTTCGATACAAAAAAAATGTTCATGCCTTTTTATTATTTGTCATTTATTAAATTTTCACGGCACATTCTGCACCACATCTCTGTGCGTTCATCATTTGTTTGAAGCCAGCTCACCTCCTGCAACCACTTTTCCGAGAATACGCGCTTCTTTTGTGGTTCGGACTCCTTCTGACATTTCTTTGGAGGTGGAGGAACACCAAAGTAATTGCTTAAAGGAGCTTGCTTCTTCGACATCTTTAAGAGTTCTAAACAAATGTCTGTCCTCCTCCTGAAAATCTTATGTATGCAAACACGCGTTGCAACTTCTTATCTTGTGCGTGTTTTTTATTTTGCCAGCAAATGCGCACCTGCAGACCACTTATGTGAAGCCCTGGTTATTTAGCTTGTCATATTGCAGCCACAGAAATTCTTTTGTCCATGAAACCATAAAGCTGCACTTTCTTTTTGCCTTATAGTCTGATTTATCATAACTTTTCCGTTTTGTGGTAAGCTTTTCTTTGGCTGTCACTTCTTCACCCTGACCTGTCTTATTTGGCTCAGCAGAACTAAAATATATATCCTGCTGCTTTTACACACGCACTCACATAACGCTCAGCAATTCTCTGCGCGATCAACCTCTCACATGTTTAAGCTTGCTGCGGGAGAGTTCACTTGTCATGTTTGCATAGTAAGCTAACGATTGATAAGATGATGTCAGAGGAATTGGTGCGCAAATTATCATCACTCACCAATCAGTGCTGTCGCTTTCTATGCTGTGCTGTCGCGATTGCAAAGTGAAAGCAAAAAACAAGCGCAAATTCAAACGCGATTTCAATATGTCACATATTGACAGTGGCTCACCGATGCCAATGACATAATTACCCAGCTACATTTCTGAAAGAATGCAAAAGCATTGACATATATTTTTCCTTCCTACGATAGGCCGACGGGCAGGGCAGGGCAGCCCGACTGGAAAAATCGCTAGCCCCGGGACGTCGAGCTAGCGATTTTGTGAGCCCTGTATCTGATTGAGGAATCACTCATCTCAAAAGAGAGTTTATTACAGAGAAATGGCTCTTTCCAAAATAAAAGCTATACTATACGCTTCTTCTGGGCTATATTCTCAGCGGCATATTAAACATATCAGGTCCCCATAAGGAGAATCATGTGCTAACGGCTGTCTAAATGACTCGGGTAAAGTTTGTAGCATGCGTGCTTGTTGTTTTTGTCTGCTTCCACTTGTCTTTGCAATAGGATGATGTCGGCGTAAATGTGCAGTCATATTTGTTGTGTTCCCACTAGTGCTGTCAGCGTTAATCTGAAATGAGGTTAACGCCACATAACGGCAAATCTCCGTTAACGAGCTACCACGGATTGCCCCGTGTGTGGGGCTGGACGGCCAACACGTTAACGAGCTAACTGCGCTAACACACTAGTTCCCACCCATGTAATTGAGCATTGCTGGCACATCCAACATACTGTTTTACTTTAGTCCATGACGCGCTTACCTTCAGGGTCATACGTCACATGAAAACCAAAATAGTTCCAAACGCCAGATCTGAATGAGGGTGGGGGAGGTTCAATTTGCCATGTTGCAAGGAGAGCTTAACTTCTGTCTCGCTAGCTTGCCCTGCGCTCAGTGAATCTGCGTTTGACTACTCCGCCTAGGCTGCACTGTCGAGCGCAGATCCACTGAGCGCTCAACACAGACAGCACCGTCAGAAGGAAAGTTGATAAAATAAATTAAAAATGTTGTATTGTTCGATACATATGCATAGCGAACCGAAAGCACTGTATCGAACGGTTCAATATCGATATGAGTATCGTTGCACCCGTAGTATATATTTATATATGTATGTATGCCTGGGTATATCTGTATATATGCAGGTGTATGTATAACTTGTACATATCTTTCTTGTGTAAATGTAAATTTGTTTGTGTTATTGTGTAAATACTTATGCTATTGTGTACTTCACACACACACACAGATGCCAAACTGCTTTCCATTGTTTTTGTAACAATGACAATAAAGAGCTATTCTATTCTATTCCGAACGCGCGGCAGTGATGGCGACAGAGCAGGCCCGGAGGCTGGCCACACGGAAGGCAGATGTGGCGACAGAGCACATCCGGAGGCCGGCCACACGGAAGGCTCGTTCAGGGGGCCGGCCTCGATGGCGATCATGTCCAGCTAGAGGCCAGGAAAGCAGCCGGTGAAGGCGAGGTGGTACAGGCCGAGCTGGATCAGATGGTGGTGTAGCAACCGCAGCGGCCCATGGGACCCTCCAGCTGAGACAGACTGCTGAACGGGCCCCTGGACCCTCCAGCAAAGACAGACACAGGACCAGCAGGCACAGAGACCTCTAGCGGGGACGGATGAGAACTAGCAGGCGCAGAGACCCCTATCAAAGACAGATCAGAACCAGCAGGTGCGGGGACCTCTGGCTGACACAAAGGTAACTTGAGCTGCGCAGGGGCCTGGCTCAGCCCAGGCAGCGCTGACATGGTGCAGTTCTTAGGGGACTGCTTAACCTTCAGGAGGCCAGAATCAGCTGAGGACTGAGACCTAGCCTCTGGGGAGACCCTGGAGTGAATAACTGCAGCTAAGTTACGAGAAACACCCTGGTTGGGAATGAGATTATCTCCCTGAATAGAGATGATGGATTGTTAAGTGGCTGACAGAACCAAAGACTGAGCTACAGGTAGCGGGGACACTGGAGACTGAGCTACAGGTAGCGGGGACACTGGAGACTGAGCTACAGGTAGCTGGGACAATGGAGACTGAGCTACAGGTAGCGGGACACTGGAGACTGAGCTAGTGGCAGCTGGGCAGGTGACACTAGAGACTGAGCTAGTGGCAGCTGGGCAGGTGACTCGGCCAATGCTGACTTTTTAGTCTCTAGGGGTCCACAGGCAGCTGAGGGAGGAAACTCAGCCTCTGGGGAGGCCCTGGAGAACATTTCAATTACTGCAACATTACCACTTAATGTCTTTGAATGAGTGTCAGTAGTCCAAGAAATGAAACATTCGGGTGCACACTGAACAGTCTCTTGAGGTGGCAGCTTGGAAAATAAAACAGTCTTAGTATCATCAGAGCTGGGGTTAATTGTCTCTGGGTTAAAAGCCACAGCTTTAGCACACTCTGGGATAGCTGATACGGGGTTAACAGACTCAGAGAGAGTTAATCCAGGCTCAGAAGAAGCAGAAGAAACACAGCCCTTTGTTTTCTCAGAAGTCTTAAAAATACCAACCTGGGAGAGGTCACATACTATGAAGGTAGATAAGCTACGCATATTAGCTCTCATCAACACACCCCGAACAACCCCAGAAGAAAAAGTCCCAAAGGTCAAACCAGTAATATTGTCCTTTTTAATCACCACAGTCGGCCGCTCTGATATCCCGAGGTCCGACTGTGGTGAGGGGCGTCGACGAAGCATTAGTTGCTGGGTGGGTGGTAGCAGCCGGGGGTGAAGGTGAAGCTTGATCAGAAGAAATTCTGTGCGAACAGGTGAAGTGAGCTAGGGGAGACCAGAAACCAATCGCTGTAGCCGGTTAGCCACAGCTTAGCGAAATTCTTTCCCCTCATGCTCCAGTAACAAATTAATTAATTTGTCCACAGAGCTAAACACCATATAACGCAGACAAACCAGCAACTAACAGAGGCAGACACAAGGCTTAAATACACAGAAGGATACCAAGGGAATGAAACATAGAAGGAGGGCACAGTTGGGAGTAATTAGACATGACATTAGACAAAAACTAAACACACTAACATCAGCCATGGACCTTCAAAGTAAAACAGGAACTCACACATGCAAAGACACAGACTTAGAAACACTGACTTTACACAGAGGAATACGCAGGCAGAAATGACTAAACACTAAACTGAGGAAGAACAGAACCAAAAACCAAAGAGCAAGAAAACCAGAACCAAAATACATCACAATAATTGAAAGCACAAAACGCTGGGTCAACAGACCCAGGATCATGATTATTCTATTCTATTCTGTTCTATTCTATTCTTTGTGAATTTACACAGCTGAATTCAGCAAGATGTAAGCAGATGTTTTGTATCTATTTTACACTGACAGTATAGTGTTAATACTATCTTTATACCGGACAGTATACAATTGGTATAAAGGTGGAATTCAGTCTAATCTAAGCATCATCAGTTATAATTCAAAGTATTAATTAATGTCTGTGTGGCTGGGTGTGGTTTGCGGCTCAGCTGCAGAGGATGGATGGAACAGTGGGTTCTGGGTGTGTTGGAAGGCTAATTCACACACTTGATATCGATCATACAATCATGTCCCCCCTTTTGAGGATGTTGCTGGGACCGGAGAGGAGATCTGTGCATGGTGTGAACCCGGATGAGGACATCTGGAAAGCTTTTGCAGGGAATGCAAATAAAACAAACTGTGTGGGTCCCAACCCAAGCCACCAGTAATATGGACCTGTGACAGATCTAGCCAGCTGAGGTCCTGGCCCATATGGTGGGTGAGCTGGCGGCCATGCAACAGGAGCAGGCAGTGGTGTTTTACCGCCAGTTGTAACAGTGGCAGGACCAGTCTGAACCCTGGATAAAGGTGTTAGAGAGTCTGATTGCTTGGGCTGGTTCCCTGCTGACACTGCCACCAGGAGGTCTTTCAGGTCATGGCAGAGCCGTGCCATTGGAGGAGGAGTGGGCACTGAGGTTGCTCCCACTGAGGTCCAACGAAGCCCAGGCAGCGCCTCTCAGCTTGCCCTTGCCCTAGGTCTCACGCCAAAAGATTATCATTAGCGTTTCCGGGAGGGCTGGATGGAGCCAGAGGACTGGCTTTTCACCTGGCATAGGCAAAAAACCAGCAGCAGTTGCAATTGGCCACGAACCTCCTTCGCTCTGCTGTTGCTCCACAGGTCCCAGGTAGTGGGACTGGTATTCTGTGTCGCTGGCCCTCCAACACCTTCCCTCTTAATGATACACTGTATGTCTCTCTAAGGTGCTGAGGGGGTATACACCAGGCTATGGTGGATGCAGATCCTGGTCCAGCAAACCCTTGTTTGGCCCAGGGCATTGTTGGAAGCAAAATAGGTGGAGATTAAGTTGTGCATGGGGATGTACACAAATATCCCATAGTTGTGCTGCAAATAAAATACAAGGGCAAAATGCATAGTGTAAAGGCTATAGTTAGTACATGCCTGATTAACTATAACTATATGTTATATCTGGGGACAGTTTTGCCTAGGTTTAATAATTGCATGTTTATGACCTTTAGCAGCATGTAGTGTGTGCGCTGCACTGACTGTTGAGGTGACTTTGGAACTTTATTTTTTACAATAATTATAGATGTTTTAAGGCTGTAAAACCCCTCACTACACACTTTATACACTTTTCTCAGGCAGGCATGAATAGTGAGGAACCACTGTAAGTTAAATTCGAATTTGAATTGCTCAGATTGAATCTCAATTGCTCAACTCAAATAAAAGCTTCTAAAATTGAATTTGAATTAGCCTAATTTGAAATCCAATGTACTGGTTTGAAAATGATTGTCACTAAATGAAGAAATTTAATTTAAAATTGTATTCCAGTACATTCCGGTACATGTATTCCGTTACTCCCCAACACTGCATGCATCTATAGTAACATTAAATGACCAGTGGGTTGCACGGTATGGAGTGACACAACCAGTGTAGTGGTTTATGTGCAAACATACCATTAACACTGACACAAATACAAGAAAACAGCCTTTGAATAGCTGTCCACTATAGTGACTACTATGCATGAAAGGGTTAAAACACTCAAACTTCAATGAAAGAGGTGATCATCACTTTTATATGCTCAAGTGCATAGTGTGGAGGACCTCATAAGGCCTTGGGGCAATCAGATGTAAAATACAACATTTATGTGTGTTTTAAATTGTAAGTCCATCACATTTGACTCCTTCTGAGGGGTGGGGGACCTTGGGCCTCTGGGCCTGGGGCTCGGTCCACTTTGGCGCGGCTAGCTGCTGGCAGAGCCCACAGGCACGTCACTGCAGCTCCCTGTGACTTCTGCATGGTGACTGCTGGCTGACCCCACACCTAAGGCTCCTTTCAGCTCTTTCCCTGAGGGTGGCACCGTTGCCCCTCTGATGGTCCTTCATGGGCTTTTATGCTCTGGGAACCTCTGGATGTCTGGGCCTAGATCTCCTCCATGCCTATTTAATGCGCCGGGGACATGGCTATGGCTTCCCACAGCCCTCTAGCAGATCATTACATGGAGAAACCTTTTGAATACAAGTGTGGTCATGTGTTCACACAGGTGTCCTGTAGTCCTCACAGACACAAACTATATCTTCCTTGGCTGCTACCTCAAAGCACATTGTGTGCTTGTGTGGTCTTGCATGCTGCACAATAACATTCAATATTTAGTATTTACTGTTACTTACAATTATCTACGTACTTGCAATGGTGTTGTGTTTATTGTATTGCTCTTTTTTTGATTTTTTTGATTTTTTTTCTCTTTTTTCGTTTTTGCTTTTCTCTCAACAGGTGATTAGGGGATTTTTACATTTTTTTTAAAATGTCTTCTCTCACTGTCTCTTTCTTTCTTTCTTTCTTTCTTTCTTTCTTGTCTCCCAGTCATATGTGTCCCATCTGCAAAAACTTATATAAATATAAATATATAAATTAATTAATTAATTTAAAAAATCAACAGACAAGGTTGTGCCTACATTACATGCTTCCACTTAAATGGATTGGATTACTCAGTACTTACTGAAACAGAGTCAGTTTCTTGGTGAAAATCATGGACCAATAAAAATGTTTGGTGCTTTTTCCTCTATTATCTGTAGGAGGCATACTCTGTGGCACGACAGTTCAACATGATCCCTCCAATTTGTGAACAGGCAGAGTACCACATGTTCCAAAGAGAAAAGGTTGAAGTGCACCTTCCTGAACTCTTCCACAAGATAGGTAAGCAAGCCACCACTGATATGTACAGCATATGTCCCAAAAATTATGACTATTCATTCTTAACTCTAGAACACTTAATGGAGTTTGTAATCCTATCAGTATTACTTGCACGTGGAGAAAAATTACCTGACCTTGGTGTTCTAAATTTAATTAGTATGGATATGTTAATGCATTTTCTAAGATATTCAATCAGCAATGCTAATATCTGATCCTTGTTTATCCAAATGTTCTCTATTACATCAAAACTATCTCCACTTGTGTTGAGCATGTGTGGGGGAATGTACCTATGTGAAGTGTTGGGAAGGTTACTTTTAAAATGTATTCTATTACAGATTACAGAATGCATGCCTCAAAAGGTATTTTGTAGTGTATTCCGTAACTTTACTCAATGAGAATAACGTATTCTGAATACTTTGGATTACTTAATATATTATCAAGCTTTTTACAACTACATGAATCTACTATTGCTATGTGATTTATTACTATTTCTGAGGGTTACTCACCATACCAATACCAACTAGATCTTGAAATCTTAATATCAAATGAGTAACAGTTGGGTGGACATTAGGTAAGGCTGCGATTTTTTGCAGTGATCTCGTATAGAAATTATTCAGCACGTATATAAAACAGGTCCGTTGCTCCGAACTGTAGTAAAGGGACCTCTGGCTAATACGTCTGGTTCCGTGTCGACCTCGTAGCCGAAAACTAGCTTTACTTTGTTGTCTGGGACAACTTTGCTAGCGAGAGACAGAGAGAGGCATTGAAAGGCTGCTTATTGTTTCGGAGGAAAACACAAACACAGTGTACAGTCAGGTTTTTTTGGCTGCAGTGGTTGTTATTATATTTACCTGCTTCCATCTCCCGTCTCTGCTCAGTGATAACTCGTACTTTTCAACTCTCCTACTTTTGCACATAATGGGTATAGGGCAATGCTTGGAACACTCTGCTCATATATTCTTCATATTAAATACCTTTTTGAATAATAATTTTAAACAATATTTCTTCATGTGGGCCACAAGTAGGGGTGACATGGACCGCGAAATTGACACACAGGCATTAGAGCCTCTTAATGCGTGTTTTGTTTGGGATTCCACCAGTGTGGAATTACCAAAGACAGAGAGAGCAAAGCCTAACATATGAAACAGGAAAAGACCGCCATGTAATCCATTTATTTCAACAAAGTAACTGTATTCTGAATACTACCTTTTAAACGGTAACTGTAATGGAATACAGTTACTCATATTTTATATTTTAAATACATAACACGGTATATGTATTCCGTTTCTCCCCAACTCCCCAACACTGCCTACTGTTGTGAAATCAGTTACACCCAGGTTCTTTTATTCCTCGGGCATCCAGAGACGGCACCGGAACTCAGTAGTCATTTTCACAAAAACCTTTATTCATCTTCATTCATCTTCATTTAAGCATGCATCTTCTAGAAGGGGAGATGTGCAAGGCCTATGTCCCTCTGCAAATCTTCTACTCCTCTGTCTGTGAAACACAGTTTTGTAGAAGTGACCCCATCATAAAACCCCCATGGTGTGCTGCAAACTCTGTGTCTGTGTGTATGCACGAGCACGTGAGTGCCTTTGTGTGCGCGTACCCGTATGTCTATGTGAGTGCACGTGAGTGAATGTGCGCGTACCTGTGTATGTGTGAGTGCACCTGAGTGAATGTGCGTGTGGATGTGTGAGTGTAACAGTTTAAGCACTGTGTGTGTGTCTCTGCGTGACTTCCTGGGGGTCATAAAAGTAATCTCACCCAAGCTACACCAAATTCTTCTACACAACATAGAAAACATAGTTAACATTTTACAAGCACTGAGACCCCCACTCTGCATCCACTGGGCCATTGGCCTCTTGTTGTCTTACATTTACAGATAAGGTGGAGAGTCTCCTGCAAACCTACTTCTAAGTTATAACAATTATGAGTTTTATTAAATGCATCAGCATCAGCAACCCCCAACTGTAGCTTCCTGTCTCCTTTTATGGCAGGCAGACCCCCAGTGTCCATAAATTCCTTTCTTTCTAAACAATTACACACACTCTCAGGCCTACAACTAAGCCAAACTAAAACACAGACAAATCCTTCCTTATTCCTCTGATCTAAACAAATTTAACACATCATATTATAATAATTATTTTCTTGTACTCACACTACCTGTGGTTAGGGATGCGTATCGTTTAGGTTTTATCCGATACTGGTGCCAAACTGGTACTTTTGAAATGTTGCTGGTGCTTAAACGGTGCTCGAACCAGAGCTTTAGAGAAATGCAAACACAAACTTTGTCCAAAAACCTCTTACGTTTTTATTTTTAGCAGTCTCTTTTTTCCTGCAAAATGATAACCAAGTTAGCCTTTTCTGTTGATACAACATACCTCCTTTGGTTGGAACCGGTGGCTAGGGCTAGGGCTAGGACTCTCCTATTTGGATTCTTGGGGGATGTTGCTAACTCCAGGTTTGATACCAGGCACCACACCCGCAATATATGTGCTTGGTGTGAGGTCTTGCAGCAAGCTATCAAATATGGTGCTCTTCTCAGCTTTAAAAAAAAACGCTATGCGTGTTTCATCAGATTCGAGGTGTTACCTCCTTTGCACAGTATCACCTTAGGCTGCTGAGTTTGCATCTTCAGGCTGCTGAGTTTGCATCTTTTGCTGTGAAGTACAGCCAGACTTTTGACCACTTCGCCTTGGGCATTTTTAATCTGTAGCTCTGCTCTAAAAAAACGCACATACCTGGGCCTGCCTACTATCCCTGGAAAGGTAAAATGATTGGCTAGAATCGAAAATGTATGACATCTCAGGAAAAAAAAGCACCGAAATAAAGCACCAAAATGCACTGGGTGCCATAATGGCACCGGATATCGGTACCCATCCCTACCTATGGTACTATGTGACTGTGTGCATGGGTTGTGACTGTGTGTGTGTGTGTTGTGATAGTGTTGTGATAGTGGCAGTGGTGTCTGTTTTTGGGACCTGTTTTCGGGTTGGGTTCCCCTGCATCCTGCATGAATTGTTTTATCTTAATTTAGAAATGTAATTATTGACAAGACTCAACAAGCACTGATAGTGTAATCTACAGCTGTGGCCAAACGTTTAGAGAATGAGAAGTCTTGGGGGGTTTTTTTGTTTGTTAAAGTTTCTTTTTACAAACTTTGCTGTTTCAGTTGTATACCATATTATATCACTTCAAACAGAGGTGATCCAGTAATGCTACACTAATGAATTAAACTATGCACTTTAGCTAACGTTATTAAGTTAGCTAAAGAGTTGTGTTGGGATGTTGTGCAAGACATTAATAAACCTAAAATACAATGTTTTGGACATTAATTTGCATGTTTCCCTACTGTAGGGGGCTCTGAGAGGGTACAATATGACAACTGTGGAATTCTATAAGACACAGTCAATCATATTTGTTTGTCAAAGCTGAACCAAGGGCAAACTACACTAAATCATAAGCATAAAAGTTACTGTACAACTATCATTTTTTAACATGACGCTTGTTCTTATACATGTGATACATTTATTACCAACCAGAGAGTTTATCTGCTGACTTCTGAAGTCTTAATCCATCTCCAGCTCAAGATAATGTAGATTCCCATCAGTAACACTTTCGGTCCGCTGGTAAAATGTAGTTCTATTAATCTGCGCTCAATTACCCTGGAAGCGGAACTGGATGCAAGTCACAAAAAACAGAATTTTGGAACTGAAATTCCAACTGAAACTGAATGGTGATAAATTAAACTGAAATTATTCAAGAGCTACATTTTTAAAGGACAAAATATAGTTTCAAAGCAAATGAATTAACTTCAAATTCAGTTTCTGATGGCACAAAGTTCTGCCCATAGTACTGGCCATGTTCCTGGCACTTCGACACTTCCTGTCTCGATTGCGTGGTTGTCTAGACAGGCAGCACAGTTGCCACAGCCTATATCAACTAGCAGGAGGGGCTGGGCTCTCCTCCCCTCTGCAAACTGGCCGCCCAGCTGTGGCAGTGGGCTCACTGCCAATTCCTCTCCCTCTGGGCAGTTCATGTGCCAAGTTCCCTGAACATGGCAGCAGACATTATGTCCAGGGGCAGTCCATGCCCAGGGGAGTTAAGGGCAGAGGTCGACCTCTTTGCCTCCAGGGAATTGACACACTGCCCTCTGTACTTCTCCCTGAAGTCTGACGACACCCCTCTAGGGTGAGGTGCCCTCGTGCATCCCTGGCCCCAGGCGCTCCTTTACACCTTTGCCCCTTTCTCCCTCCTCCACTCGGTCCTCCGCCCTGGTTTTAAGTAATCCCACCCCTCCTGGATGGCATGCCCTGGGACCTCCTGCCCCAGGCCATCCTTTCCCTGCAAGGCTGCGGCTCATGGCCTGGCCCCTGAGGGGGAGAGGCTGCGCTCCTTAAGACTTCCTGCCCCTGTCGTGAACACCATGCAGGAATCTTGTGCACCATCCACGAGGGCTTCCTACTGCTATCACTGGGGACTGTTTGCTTCCTGGTGCGTGGTCCACAGGCTGGACCCCATGGTGTGACAGTCAATACCATCCTGCAGTTCCAGCTAGAGGCAGGCAGAGCTGCTGTTATCCTTCATGGGTTAGTGGCTGTGATTAAGGCTGTTCACCTTGGTCGCTCAGCGCTCAGCAACGCTAACGCCGCTTTGATTTCACGGTTGCTAGGGGTGTCCAGCACCTAACAGCTCGGTTTCCCCTTGGGACCTGGAACTGGTCCTTAGTGCCCTCCAGTGCCCTCCATTTGAGCTCCTGGAAGATGCTAAGTTGAAGTGGCTATCGCTTAAGACCGCCTTCTGGCCATAACTTCCACCAGAAGAATAAGTGAGCTCCATGCACTGTCTGCCACAGTGACTGCTTGATGGGAAGGGGGTGGTCCTCGGGCCCAACACTGCCTTCTTGCCTTCTTGCCACAAGTCCTCTCGGACTTTTACTTTTCTCAGACGGTTGAGCAGCACTCAGCTCCCACTGAAGGGTTGGAATGAGAGGCAGCTCTGCGTCTGAAGGCTCTGTGACCTATCCGAGCTCTGGTTCTGTATGTTGCACGTACCCCGTCACTTTGGACAATGGACTAGTGGTCTAAGTCCCAGTTAATCCTGCAGGCTTATGCCTCAGTAGGAGCTCCTCTTCCCTAGGGTGTTCAGGCCCACTTGACCTGCAGGGTGGACTTCTTGGGCCATACGGACGGGCGCTGCCCTCTCGGCCATTTGTACATTGACGACTTTGTCCTCGGCCACCACCTTTACGCATTTTTTCTGCTTGAACGTGGCAGCCTGCTCATCACTTGAAAGCAGATGCTGGGTGCCCATTGGCGGTAGCCATCCTTCCCCGGTCAGCCTAGCATCTTGCGGGCTGACCTAGAGTGGCCGCTCAGTTGCAGTCTTTACGTCTTTTGGGACCAGTTCAGGCCAGTCTTATGTCTGGCGAAGCCCTGACCGGGGTGGCATATGTATATGTACATTTGTAAATAGTTCGTTAATACATTCTGGGATTTGGTTGCACTGTCTTCTCGTGGGGTGTCTTACAGAGTTACCTCGTACATATGGAATATATAACAGACTGGAGAGTCTCGATATGATAGAGAATGTAAGGTTACATTGTAACCTTTGTTCTCTGGGTCATACCCCATACATATGGAATATGTAATGGAGTGGAGAGATATTATCTCACTCAGAGAACCAAGGTTACAATGTAACCATATGTTAAGTGGCCTTCTGAACACAGATTCATAATCTGGAAATTAAAGAAATAATTTTTTAAATATTCTGTATGTAATCCTTTTGGACATGCAGGCATTGGAGCTATGACATGGTGTCCACTGGCTTGTGGGATCATCTCAGGGAAATATAACAATGGAATCCCTCCTTATTCACGTGCTTCACTTAAGGTAATATCCCAATATTTAATATCCATCTGGTATTAAACAAAGGAACTGTCATGGTCCTGGGTTGTTTGACCCAGTTTTTTGTGTTTCATTGTATTTTGATATTCATTGTTTATGTTTTGGCTCATTGAGTCTTTTTTGAGTCTGTGTTCCGTCATCCTACCTGTTCCAAGGTTGCCTAGTTTCAGCTCTTTATTCATTTAGACTCCTTATGTCATCTTCCCTTGTGTTGAAGTTACCCTTGTTGTTGTGTGTGTCTTACCTCTTATGTTATGCCTGCGTGGTTTATGTTGTCAAGTTCGGGTCACGTCTGTGTTCCGTCATGCTACCTGTTTTATGTTGAAAGTCCTTGTGTTTCTTTGGTCATTGTATTTAGTTTTACTCTCCCCTGTGTTCTCATTGTTTCATTGTAGTCAGCTGTGTCCTCATGTCTCTCCACTTCCCCTGATTACCTCATGCGTGTGTTTAGTCCTATATATATATATATATATATATATATATATATATATATATATACATGCATATATATATATATATATATATATATATATATATATATATATATATATATATATACATGCACATATATATATATATATATATATATAGACATGCATATATATATATATATATATATGTGTGTGTGTGTGTGTGTATATGTGTGTGTATATATATATGTACTCTCAGTGGCAAGGGAACAATAATAAGAGAACAGCACCACCAAGGCTGGAGACGGAGCAATACTGAAAGAGCATATGGGAGAAGGACGCAACCCATAACGGCAATGCTCAGTGGCTAGTGGATCTGAGGGCAGACCATAGTGACCTCCCTGAACAGGGTCCAGTAACCATCACAGTGGCAGATATCCAAGAAAGGGTCTCCAGTATGAAGAGTTGGACAGCACCAGGGCCCGACATGGTTCACGCCTACTGGCTAAAGAAGCTGACTGCACTCCACGAGCGTCTGGCAGCACAAATGAACCAGCTGCTAGTTAACGAGGGACACCCGGAATGGCTAACCGAAGGTCGGATAGTCCTGATCCCCAAGGACCCCAAGAAGGGACCAGTCCCCTCCAACTACCGACCAATAACCTGCCTCAGTACTACATGGAAGCTCCTGTCAGGCATCATATCAGCTAAGATAAACAGGCACATGGGTCAATACATGAGCGGGACACAGAAAGGAATTGGCAAGAATACCAGAGGCGCAAAACACCAGCTACTGGTAGACAGAACAGTCAGCCGAGACTGCAAGACCAGACTGACCAACCTGTGCACTGCCTGGATTGATTACAAGAAGGCCTATGACTCAATGCCCCACAGCTGGATACTGGAATGACTAGAATTGTACAAGATCAATGGGACCCTAAGAGCCTTCATCAGGAACTCAATGGGGATGTGGCGTACAACACTAGAGGCCAACTCCAAGCCCATAGCACAAGTCACCATCAAGTGCGGGATCTACCAAGGAGATGCTCTGTCCCCACTGCTGTTCTGCATAGGCCTGAACCCCCTCAGTGAGATCATTAACAAGACTGGCTACGGATACCGACTACGGATACCGACTACGGATACCGACTACGGAACGGAGCAGTTGTCAGCCACCTCCTGTACATGGATGACATCAAGCTGTATGCCAAGAGTGAACGAGACATCGATTCACTGATCCACACTACCAGGCTATACAGCAATGACATTGGAATGTCGTTCGGGCTGGAGAAGTGTAGTCGGATGGTAACAAAGAGAGGGAAGGTAGTCAGAACTGAGGGGATTGAACTACCAGAAGGCAACATTGCAGACATAGAGGACAGTTACAAGTACCTGGGGATCCCGCAGGCGAATGGGAACCATGAAGAGGCCGCTAGGAAAGCTGCAACCACCAAGTACCTGCAGAGGGTCAGGCAAGTCCCGAGGAGTCAGTTGAACGGTAAGAACAAGATCCGGGCCATCAACACGTACGCCCTGCCCGTGATCAGGTACCCTGCTGGGGTAATAGGCTGGCCAAAGGAGGAGATAGAAGCCACTGACATAAAGACAAGAAAGCTTCTTACCATGCATGGAGGGTTTCACCCCAAGTCCAGCACTATGAGGCTGTACGCTAAGCGGAAGGAAGGGGGCCGGGGACTGGTGAGTGTCAGCACCACAGTCCAGGATGAGACAAGGAACATCCAAGAATACATCACGAAGATGGCCCCAACTGACAGCGTGCTCAGTGAATACCTCAGGCAGCAGTAACCCAAGAAAGAGGAGGGAGACGAGGAACCATCATGGAAGGACAGGCCCCTGCACGGTATGTACCACCGGCAGATAGAGGAGGTGGCTGATATCCAGAAATCCTATCAGTGGCTGGACAAAGCTGGACTGAAAGATAGCACAGAGGCACTAATCATGGCAGCACAAGAACAAGCTCTGAGTACAAGATCCATAGAGGCTGGGGTCTATCACACCAGGCAAGACCCCAGGTGCAGGCTGTGTAAAGATGCCCCAGAGACAATCCAGCACATAATAGCAGGTTGCAAGATGCTAGCAGGCAAGGCATACATGGAACGCCATAACCAAGTGGCCGGCATAGTGTACAGGAACATCTGTGCCGAGTATAACCTGGAAGTCCCGAGGTCAAAATGGGAAATGCCCCCAAGGGTGGTAGAG
Source organism: Neolamprologus brichardi (assembly GCF_056152115.1). Lineage (NCBI taxonomy): Eukaryota > Metazoa > Chordata > Actinopteri > Cichliformes > Cichlidae > Neolamprologus > Neolamprologus brichardi. The sequence goes on along the minus strand of NC_142123.1, from coordinate 17,278,414 downwards.
AATGACCGAGCTAAGATCCTGTGGGACTTCCAGATACAGACGGACAAAATGGTGGTGGCTAACCAACCGGACAAAGTGGTGGTAGACAAACAGAAGAAGACGGCCGTAGTGATCGATGTAGCAGTTCCAAATGACAGCAATATCAGGAAGAAGGAACACGAGAAGCTGGAGAAATACCAAGGGCTCAGAGAAGAGCTCGAGAGGATGTGGAGGGTGAAGGTAACGGTGGTCCCCGTGGTAATCGGAGCACTAGGTGCGGTGACTCCCAAGCTAGGCGAGTGGCTCCAGCAGATCCCGGGAATAACATCGGAGATCTCTGTCCAGAAGAGCGCAGTCCTGGGAACAGCTAAGATACTGCGCAGGACCCTCAAGCTCCCAGGCCTCTGGTAGAGGACCCGAGCTTGAAGGAGAAACCGCCCGCAGGGGCGTGCTGGGTGTTTATATATATATATATTTACTCTCAGGGTACCTGATCACGGGCAGGGCGTACGTGTTGATGGCCCGGATCTTGTTCTTACCGTTCAACTGACTCCTCAGGACTTGCCTGACCCTCTGCAGGTACTTGGTGGTTGCAGCTTTCCTAGCGGCCTCTTCATGGTTCCCATTCGCCTGCGGGATCCCCAGGTACTTGTAACTGTCCTCTATGTCTGCAATGTTGCCTTCTGGTAGTTCCTCTCTTTGTTACCATCCGACTACACTTCTCCAGCCCGAATGACATTCCAATGTCATTGCTGTATAGCCTGGTAGTGTGGATCAGTGAATCGATGTCTCATTCACTCTTGGCATACAGCTTGATGTCATCCATGTACAGGAGGTGGCTGACAACTGCTCCGTTCCGTAGTCGGTATCCGTAGCCAGTCTTGTTAATGATCTCACTGAGGGGGTTCAGGCCTATGCAGAACAGCAGTGGGGACAGAGCATCTCCTTGGTAGATCCCGCACTTGATGGTGACTTGTGCTATGGGCTTGGAGTTGGCCTCTAGTGTTGTACGCCACATCCCCATTGAGTTCCTGATGAAGGCTCTTAGGGTCCCATTGATCTTGTACAATTCTAGTCATTCCAGTATCCAGCTGTGGGGCATTGAGTCATAGGCCTTTTTGTAATCAATCCAGGCAGTGCACAGGTTGGTCAGTCTGGTCTTGCAGTCTCGGCTGACTGTTCTGTCTACCAGTAGCTGGTGTTTTGCGCCTCTGGTATTCTTGCCAATTCCTTTCTGTGTCCCGCTCCTGTTTATCTTAGCCGATATGATGCCTGACAGGAGCTTCCATGTAGTACTGAGGCAGGTTATTGGTCGGTAGTTGGAGGGGACTGGTCCCTTCTTGGGGTCCTTGGGGATCAGGACTATCCGACCTTCGGTTAGCCATTCTGGGTGTCTCTCATCAACTAGCAGCTGGTTCATTTGTGCTGCCAGACGCTCGTGGAGTGCAGTCAGCTTCTTCAGTAGATCAGCTTGTTAGTGTCGGTAATCGTGGCTGTAGGTATCGTCCGTAGTGCTGCATTAACATCATCTAGCAGACCTTCTGAGGGTACTTCACGTAATCTTGGTAACCGGCTACGGGGGGCCCAGGTTTCAAGCTTGGCCATGATCCTATCTTTCAGGTCAGTTCCTCTCGCACTCAATGATCCTTCTCCTGTCGCACTTGGGGCTATGTACCCAATCTCGGGTGGGGGTGATGATATCTCCCCCCTGACCTGGCGTCCTGACTCCTCCTTGCCGTAGCATTTATGTTGTACCTCGTCAATCTCTAGCTGTGAGAGCAGGATGTTGGAACACTGAGCTACTAGTTGTTTCGCCGTCATTGTGGATGTTGGGTATCGAAGAATCCATAGGTCCCTCATCCTATTCACGTAGCCCCTTCCGCCGGGGTTACTTGCGTAGTAGCATTCCAACAACGCCCTGTTTTCGTCTCTTGCCCACCGATGCCTTCTTGTTCCAGTAGCCCACTTCTCGTCAGGGTGCCCTGGTTCCGCAACACCTGACGCGGACCTTGTTGATCCGGGCGACGTCCAAGCCGGCATGCCTTCATATTTATCTGTCTCGCTCATGTCTGCGGTAGGCTCGCTTAGCATATATATATATATATATATATATATATATACAGTGGGGCAAAAAAGTATTTAGTCAGCCACCGATTGTGCAAGTTCCCCCACTTAAAATGATGACAGAGGTCAGTAATTTGCACCAGAGGTACACTTCAACTGTGAGAGACAGAATGTGAAAAAAAAATCCATGAATTCACATGGTAGGATTTTTAAAGAATTTATTCGTAAATCAGGGTGGAAAATAAGTATTTGGTCAATAACAAAAATACAACTCAATACTTTGTAACATAACCTTTGTTGGCAATAACAGAGGTCAAACGTTTACTATAGGTCTTTACCAGGTTTGCACACACAGTAGCTGGTATTTTGGCCCATTCCTCCATGCAGATCTTCTCAAGAGCAGTGATGTTTTGGGGCTGTCGCCGAGCAACACGGACTTTCAACTCCCGCCACAGATTTTCTATGGGGTTGAGGTCTGGAGACTGGCTAGGCCACTCCAGGACTTTCAAATGCTTCTTACGGAGCCACTCCTTTGTTGCCCGGGCGGTGTGTTTTGGATCATTGTCATGTTGGAAGACCCAGCCTCGTTTCATCTTCAAAATTCTCACTGATGGAAGGAGGTTTTGGCTCAAAATCTCACGATACTTGGCCCCATTCATTCTGTCCTTAACACGGATCAGTCGTCCTGTCCCCTTGGCAGAAAAACAGCCCCATAGCATGATGTTTCCACCCCCATGCTTCACAGTAGGTATGGTGTTCTTGGGATGCAACTCAGTATTCTTCTTCCTCCAAACACGACGAGTTGAGTTTATACCAAAAAGTTCTACTTTGGTTTCATCTGACCACATGACATTCTCCCAATCCTCTGCTGTATCATCCATGTGCTCTCTGGCAAACTTCAGATGGGCCTGGACATGCACTGGCTTCAGCAGCGGAACACGTCTGGCACTGCGGGATTTGATTCCCTGCCGTTGTAGTGTGTTACTGATGGTGACCTTTGTTACTTTGGTCCCAGCTCTCTGCAGGTCATTCACCAGGTCCCCCCGTGTGGTTCTGGGATCTTTGCTCACCGTTCTCATGATCATTTTGACCCCACGGGATGAGATCTTGCGTGGAGCCCCAGATCGAGGGAGATTATCAGTGGTCTTGTATGTCTTCCATTTTCTGATGATTGCTCCCACAGTTGATTTTTTCACACCAAGCTGCTTGCCTATTGTAGATTCACTCTTCCCAGTCTGGTGCAGGTCTACAATTCTTTTCCTGGTGTCCTTCGAAAGCTCTTTGGTCTTGGCCATGGCGGAGTTTGGAGTCTGACTGGTTGAGGCTGTGGACAGGTGTCTTTTCTACAGATGATGAGGTCAAACAGGTGCCATTCATACAGGTAACGAGTGGGGGACAGAAAAGCTTCTTACAGAAGACGTTACAGGTCTGTGAGAGCCAGGGATTTTCCTTGTTTGAGGTGACCAAATACTTATTTTCCACCCTGATTTACGAATAAATTCTTTACAAATCCTACCATGTGAATTCATGGATTTTTTTTTCACATTCTGTCTCTCACAGTTGAAGTGTACCTCTGGTGCAAATTACTGACCTCTGTCATCATTTTAAGTGGGGGAACTTGCACAATCGGTGGCTGACTAAATACTTTTTTGCCCCACTGTATATATATATATAGTTTGGGCAACCTTGTTAATGGTCATTATTTTCCTGTATAAATCGTTGGTTGTTACGATAAAAAATGTCAGTTAAATATATCATATAGGAGACACACACAGTAATATTTGAGAAGTGAAATGAAGTTTATCGGATTTACAGAAAGTGTGCAATAATTGTGCGATAATTTTTTAAACAATTATTTAATAATTGTTAAAACAATTATTGTTTGTTTAAACAATTATTGCACAGAAAGTATGCAATAATTGTGCAATAATTGTTTAAACAAAATCAGGCAGGTGCATAAATTTGGTGCATAAATTTGTGCACCACAAAAAAAGAAATGAAATCAATATTTAGTAGATCTGCCTTTTTCAGAAATCACAGCCTCTAAACCAGGGGTTGGCAACCTTCGGCTCCAGAGCCACATGCCGCTCTTTAGTCCTTATACTGTGGCTCCGCATGGTTTGGGGAAATGAATTAGAAGTAATTGGCTGAAGTGTATTTTATTGATGTTAGTTATTTTTTAACTTGTAGTTCTACATTGGAAGATTATTGTGATATTGAAATATAAAAATATAATTATACTCTATTATTTTTTCATCGCTCAAAATAAGAGTCACACTCGCGGAAGCCGGTATGCCCGCCGAAACGGCATGCATTTATCAAGACTTTTAACCGCAGGTAGGCCAATTATGGATCTTCGGATCCACATTATGTCAGCGGCTATTCTCCACCGTGAACTATGTTAAAAACAAACACCGCTCACGCCTCACAGATGACAGCTTACAGTCCTGTGTAAAGATGAAAGTGACTTTCTACAGCCCCGATTTGCAGACGCTGTACGCAGAGGTCCCGGAGCAGAAGTCCCATGGTAAACATACCACGGCTGATCCGACAATGTTTGCATGAACACACTTTTCAGCATCTCTTTATAGACAACTTTTCACACACGGTTGCTGTACGCATACTGCCGGCTGTAGCTTTTCAGCTCACAGCCTGACACATGCCAACACAACAGGATAGATAGCACAGACGTTAAGGCGGCGAGGCGTGATTGCGGGTGCCGCTCACGTGCGTCCGCCTCCCCTGCAGCGGTACTGCAGACCACGCCCCGCCACACACATTAACCAGGTAAAATACATATTTAGGCAGAATTTTGCAAATATCTATTTTTTATTTTTTAGCAGCATAGTGCTTTTTTTTCCCAATTATTTTTTAAAAGTCAGGTCAAGGCTCCAAAAGCCCAAAGGCGATATGAGGGTGGTGGCTCACAACAATTTTTGTCTGCTACATGGATCATTTTAGTTCAGCTGGGTGTCTTTCCTTTGGTTATATTTTTTTAAGAGTTCAAAATGTGTTAATTACATAAATATAATGTAATTTTCTTTGTAGCACTTCATGGATTTCATAAGCAACAAACCTTAGTTGTTCACACAAAGTATAAAGGTAAAAAACAATATATACAGTGTTATCTTCGTTTTAGATGTCAAAACGTATTTGCGGCTCCCAGTGTTTTCTTTTGCATGGAAACCGGGTCCAACTGGCTCTTTGGGTCTTAAAGGTTGCTGACCCCTGCTCTAAACGCTTCCTGTAGGTTCCAATGAGAGTCTGGATTGTGGTTGAAGGTATTTTGGACCATTCCTCTTTACAAAATCTCTCTAGTTCTATTCAGGTTTGATGGCTTCTGAGCATGGACAGCTCTCTTTAACTCACACCACAGATTTTCAATAATATTCAGGTCTGGGGACTGAGATGGCAATTCCAGAACATTGTACTTGTTCCTCTGCAGGAATGCCTTAGTGGAATTTGAGCAGTGTTTTGGGTTGTTGTCTTGTTGAAAGATCCAGCCCCGGCGCAGCTTCAGCCTTGTCACTGATTCCTGGACATTGGTCTCCAGAATCTGCTGATACTGAGTGGAATCCATGTGTCCCTCAACTTTGACAAGATTCCCAGTCCCTGCACTGGCCACACAGCCCCACAGATAAGAGAGATAAGAGATAACTCTTTATTGTCATTGCACAGTAGTAGAACGAAATTGGAAAACTGTCCTACGTCGGCACTATGCAACACAAACAACACAAGGGAGGTAGCCAGTCAGGTCAGCTATTTGCATTGATTAGGGCTATTGCCCTGTTGTAAAAGCTGTCCTTGAGTCTGTTTGTCCGGGACCTCAGCAGCCTGAACCTCCTGCCAGACAGCAGCAGCTTAAACACCCAGTGTCCTGGGTGTGTACAGTCCCGTAGGATGCTGCGTGCCCTCTTGAGACAGCAAGTGCTGTACAGGTCTTTCAGGGAGGAAAGAGGATGTCCAATGTTTTTTTGGGCCATATTAATGACCCTCTGGAGTGCCTTTCTGTGTGCTGTGGTGCAGCTGAAGAACCATACATCGATGCAATATGTCAGCACACTTTCAATGGAGCAGTGGTAGAATGGCCAGCAGCTCCTTCTTCAGGTCTGTTTTTCTGAGGATTCTCAGAAAGTGTTGTTCGGCCTTCTTTAAAACCGCAGAGGTGTTAGAGCTCGATTGGAGGTCTGTGTCTATGTGCACACCCAGAAACTTGAAACTGGAGACCCTTTCCACGCACTCCCCGTTGATGCTGACAGGCTGCAGCTCAGACTCCCTCCTTCTGAAGTCAACTACCAGTTCTTTTGTCTTGGGGGTATTGAGGTCCAGGTTGTTATCTACACACCAATCTGACAGCCTCTGAAACTTCAGCTCTGTACGCCGTCTCATCTCCCCCAGAGATGAGCCTCACCACGGTGGTATCATCTGCAAACTTGATGACTGCATTGTCCGGATGGGTAATAACACAGTCATGTGTGTACAGAGTGTACAGTAGGGGACTCAGTACACAGCCTTGTGGAGAGCCGGCTGAGGAAAGATGAGGCCCTACTTTAACTCTCTGTACATGGTCTGAGAGGAAGTCTCTGATCCAGAGGCAGGTGGTAGAAGGAAGTCCGATTTCCAGCAGTTTAACTATTAGTCTGTCCGGGAGTATTGTATTGTAAGCAGAACTAAAGTCAACAAAGAGCAGCCTGGCGTAACGGCCCTGCACTTCCAGGTGAGAGATGGTGGTGTGGAGCATTGTAGCAATGGCATCTTCAGTTGATCTCTTAGCTCTGCATGCGAACTGGAGCGGGTCGAGTGTGGGTGGTAGACAGGACATGATGTGACGTCGGACCAGTTTCTCGAAGCACAGCATGATGGAACCACCACCATATTTTACTGAAGGTAGCAGGTGTTTTTTTTAGAATGCTGTGTTCTTTTTCCTCCATGCATAATGCCCCTTGTTATGCCCAAGTACTTCTGCCTACTCCTTTTCAAACAAATAATGGAATGATATTTTGTAATGATTGTGAAGGCACATGTTTGAAATGTTTGAAATAAAAATGAACTGAACTGAACTAAACTGAAATAACTCAATTTTAGTTTTATCAGTCCACAGCACCTTATTCCAGAATGAAGCTGGCTTGTCCAAATGTGCTGTAGCATACCTCAAGTGGCTCTGTTTGTGCTGTGGGCGGAGAAAAGGCTTACTCTGCATCACTTTCGCATACAGCATCTCCTTGTGTAAAGTGCGGTTGAACGATGCACAGTGATTCCATGTGCTGCAAGATGATGTTGCAGGTCTTTGGTGCTGGTCTGTGGGTTGACTCTAACTCTTCTCACCATTCGTTGCTTCTGTCTATCCGAGATTTTTCTTGGTCTGCCACTTCAAATCTTAACTTAAACTGAGCCTGTGGTCTTCAATTTTGTCAATATGTTCCTAACTGTGGAAACAGACAGCTTAAATCTCTGAGACAGCTTTCTGTATCCTTCCCCTAAACCATGATGGTGAACAATCTTTGTCTTCAGGTCATTTGAGAGTTGTTTTGAGATCCCCATGTTGCTACAGTGGGGCAAAAAAGTATTTAGTCAGCCACCGATTGTGCAAGTTCCCCCACTTAAAATGATGACAGAGGTCAGTAATTTGCACCAGAGGTACACTTCAACTGTGAGAGACAGAATGTGAAAAAAAAAAATCCATGAATTCACATGGTAGGATTTGTAAAGAATTTATTCGTAAATCAGGGTGGAAAATAAGTATTTGGTCAATAACAAAAATACAACTCAATACTTTGTAACATAACCTTTGTTGGCAATAACAGAGGTCAAACGTTTACTATAGGTCTTTACCAGGTTTGCACACACAGTAGCTGGTATTTTGGCCCATTCCTCCATGCAGATCTTCTCAAGAGCAGTGATGTTTTGGGGCTGTCGCCGAGCAACACGGACTTTCAACTCCCGCCACAGATTTTCTATGGGGTTGAGGTCTGGAGACTGGCTAGGCCACTCCAGGACTTTCAAATGCTTCTTACGGAGCCACTCCTTTGTTGCCCGGGCGGTGTGTTTTGGATCATTGTCATGTTGGAAGACCCAGCCTCGTTTCATCTTCAAAGTTCTCACTGATGGAAGGAGGTTTTGGCTCAAAATCTCACGATACTTGGCCCCATTCATTCTGTCCTTAACACGGATCAGTCGTCCTGTCCCCTTGGCAGAAAAACAGCCCCATAGCATGATGTTTCCACCCCCATGCTTCACAGTAGGTATGGTGTTCTTGGGATGCAACTCAGTATTCTTCTTCCTCCAAACACGACGAGTTGAGTTTATACCAAAAAGTTCTACTTTGGTTTCATCTGACCACATGACATTCTCCCAATCCTCTGCTGTATCATCCATGTGCTCTCTGGCAAACTTCAGACGGGCCTGGACATGCACTGGCTTCAGCAGCGGAACACGTCTGGCACTGCGGGATTTGATTCCCTGCCGTTGTAGTGTGTTACTGATGGTGACCTTTGTTACTTTGGTCCCAGCTCTCTGCAGGTCATTCACCAGGTCCCCCCGTGTGGTTCTGGGATCTTTGCTCACCGTTCTCATGATCATTTTGACCCCACGGGATGAGATCTTGCGTGGAGCCCCAGATCGAGGGAGATTATCAGTGGTCTTGTATGTCTTCCATTTTCTGATGATTGCTCCCACAGTTGATTTTTTCACACCAAGCTGCTTGCCTATTGTAGATTCACTCTTCCCAGTCTGGTGCAGGTCTACAATTTTTTTCCTGGTGTCCTTCGAAAGCTCTTTGGTCTTGGCCATGGCGGAGTTTGGAGTCTGACTGGTTGAGGCTGTGGACAGGTGTCTTTTATACAGATGATGAGGTCAAACAGGTGCCATTCATACAGGTAACGAGTGGGGGACAGAAAAGCTTCTTACAGAAGACGTTACAGGTCTGTGAGAGCCAGGGATTTTCCTTGTTTGAGGTGACCAAATACTTATTTTCCACCCTGATTTACGAATAAATTCTTTACAAATCCTACCATGTGAATTCATGGATTTTTTTTCACATTCTGTCTCTCACAGTTGAAGTGTACCTCTGGTGCAAATTACTGACCTCTGTCATCATTTTAAGTGGGGGAACTTGCACAATCGGTGGCTGACTAAATACTTTTTTGCCCCACTGTATTCTTCAGAGAGAATTGAAAGAGGAGGGAAACTTACAAATGACCCCCTTAAATACTCTTTCTCATTATTGGATTTACCTGTGTATGTAGGTCAGGGGTCACTGAGCTTACCAAGGCAATTTGAGTTCCAATAATTAGTTCTAAAGGTTTTGGAATCAATAAAATGACAACAGTGCCCAAATTTATTCACCTGCCTGATTTTGTTTAAACAATTATTGCACACTTTCTGTAAATCCAATAAACTTCATTTCACTTCTCAAATATCACTTTGTGTGTCTCCTATATGATATACTTAACTGACATTTTTTTATTGTAACAACTAGGGATGCACTGATACCGGTATCAGGTATCGGCCTCGATACCACATTTTCTAAAGTACTCGTACTTGTTAAAAGTCCCCCGATACCGGGGACCGATACCACGGTCTGAGACCTGTGTATGTTCTGTCTATGTTTGAGCGGCATGTAAGGGGTTAATCACAGGCACCGAGTGCCCACCCCCAGGCCCCGGCTGCAGCTCAGAGCTGAGAGAAGGGCAGGCAAGACAAGTCAGCCGTGTGGAACTATTTCAAAGTGAACGAAGACGCGAAAACAAAGGCGGACTGCAAATTGTGCTCAGCGAAATTGTCCAGAGGAGGCTCAAAAGGTAGCGCATTTAACACAAGTAATTTAATCAAGCACCAAAATCCCAACACGACAATGAGTACAAGGAGTTTACCCACGCTTATTTACCCATGCTTATTAGCACAGAGGAGCATAGCTGATGCTATAGCAGTGGGGCAGAAAATAGTTGGGCATTTTAAACATTCCGCCTTAGCCTACTCCCGCCTCGAGGACATTCAGGGACAGCTCAACCAGCCAATAAAGAGACTGCAGCAGGATGTACAGACGCGCTGGAACAGGCGACTGTTGCCATCCTCGCCCCCTTTGAAGAACTAACTAAAAAAGTGAGCAGCTACGACGCACTACCCTCTGATGTCATCCGAGCTGTGACTGTGCTTGTGAGACTTCTAAACAGAAAAACAGACGAGTAAATACCTCTCAGCCCCATGTAGCAGTGTGGAAAGTGAAAGGCTTTTTAGCTCAGTGTCGCACATTATAGATGAAAACAGAAACAGTCTGACTGCTGATAATGCAGAAAAGCTACTTTTCTTAAAAAAAAACCCTGCCACTCACTTTTTCTCTCCATTAAGTGAGTCATCTTAGACTTGATGTTAATACCTACCTCAGTTGCACTGACTGCCACAGTTCTATGTTGGTGGATGTTGTTAGTTTATTCAAATATTGTGCACTAAATAGCAAAGATGTTTATTAATGCCCCTTGTGTTGTCCAAAGCGGCAGTTTACAATAAACTGAAAACAATACTTGAGTTGCACTGTTACTGTTTAAATTTTTTTTCATAATTATTTATTCTGTAATATGTTGCATACAACATGCTTTTCATTTTAAATAAATGTTCTTACTTCCAAACCAGTCCCTTGTTTTGTTTTTTTTTTGTTAAATTATAGGACTAAAGCTGTTACCTGTGAATTTAAATCATGTTTTTATTAAGTACTCGGTATCGGCGAGTAATGAAATGCAAGTACTCGTACTCATACTCGTTTCTATAAAAGTGGTATCGGTGCATCCCTAATATATATATATATATATATATATATATATATATATATATATATATATATATACATACAGTGGGATGCAAGTTTGGGCAACCTTGTTAATAGTCATTATTTTCCTGTATAAATTATTGGTTGTTACTAGGGATGCACCGATACCACTTTTTTGGAAACGAGTACGAGTACGAGTACTTGCATTTCAGTACTCGCCAATACCAATACCGAGTACTTAATAAAAACATGATTTATATTTACAGGTAACAGCTTTAATCCTATAATTTAACAAAAAAACAAACAAACAAGGGACTGGTTTGGAATTAAGAACATTTATTTAAAATGAAAAGCATGTTGTATGCAACATATTACAGAATAAATAATTATGAAAAAAAATTTAAACAGTGACAGTGCAACTCAAGTATTGTTTTCAGTTTATTGTAAACTCTGCCGCTTTGGACAACACAAGGGGCATTAATAAACATCTTTACTATTTAGTGCACAATATTTGAATAAACTAACAACATCCACCAACATAGAACTGTGGCAGTCAGTGCAACTGAGGTAGGTATTAACATCAAGTCTAAGATGACTCACTTAATGGAGAGAAAAAGTGAGTGGCAGGGTTTTTTTTTAAGAAAAGTAGCTTTTCTGCATTATCAGCAGTCAGACTGTTTCTGTTTTCATCTATAATGTGCGACACTTAGCTAAAAAGTCTTTCACTTTCCACACTGCTACATGGGGCTGAGAGGTATTTACTCGTCTGTTTCTCTGTTTAGAAGTCTCACAAGCACAGTCACAGCTCGGATGACATCAGAGGGTAGTGCGTCGTAGCTGCTCACTTTTTTAGTTAGTTCCTCAAAGGGGGCGAGGATGGCAACAGTCGTCTCCATAAGAGCCCATTGGTGAGCGGTGAGATAGTCAGGGAGTTCATGCTCGGACACCACCAGCACTCGCTTTTGCTCAATGAGGGACTGGAGCATGTAATACGTGCTGTTCCAGCGCGTCTGTGCGTCCTGCTGCAGTCTCTTTATTGGCTGGTTGAGCTGTCCCTGAATGTCCTCGAGGCGGGAGTAGGCTAAGGCGGAATGTTTAAAATGCCCAACTATTTTCCGCCCCACTGCTATAGCATCAGCTATGCTCCTCTGTGCTAATAAGCATGGGTAAATAAGCGTGGGTAAACTCCTTGTACTCATTGTCGTGTTGGGATTTTGGTGCTTGATTAAATTACTTGTGTTAAATGCTCTACCTTTTGAACCTCCTCTGGACAATTTCGCTAAGCACAATTTGCAGTCCGCCTTTGTTTTCGCGTCTTCGTTCACTTTGAAATAGTTCCACACAGCTGACTTGTCTCGCCTGCCCTTCTCTCAGCTCTGAGCTGCAGCCGGGGCCTGGGGGCGGGCACTCGGGGCCTGGGGGCGGGCACTCGGCGCCTGTGATTAACCCCTTACATGCCGCTCAAACATAGACAGGTCTCAGACTGTGGTATCGGTCCCCGGTATCGGGGGACTTTTAACGAGTACGAGTACTTTAGAAAATGTGGTATCGAGGCCAATACCCGATACCGGTATCGGTGCATCCCTTATATATATATATATATATATATATATATATATATAAATATATATATATATTAGGGGTGCAACGATACAACAAAATTCACGGTTCGGTTCGGTTCGATACTTTGGTGTCACGGTTCGATATTTTTTCGATACAAAAAAAATGTTCATGCCTTTTTATTAATTTGTCATTTATTAAATTTTCACGGCACATTCTGCACCACCTCTCTGTGCGTTCATCATTTGTTTGAAGCCAGCTCACCTCCTGCAACCACTTTTCCGAGAATACGTGCTTCTTTTGTGGTTCAGACTCCTTCTGACATTTCTTTGGAGGTGGAGGAACATCACAGTAATTGCTTAAAGGAGCTTCTTCGACATCTTTAAGAGTTCTAAACAAATGTCTGTCCTCTTCCTTAAAATCTTATGTACGCAAACACGCGTTGCAACTTCTTATCTTGTGCGGGTTTTTATTTTGACAGCGAATGCGCACCTGCGGACCACTTATGTGCAGCCCTGGTTATTTAGCTCGTCATATTGCAGCCACAGAAATTCTTTTGTCCATGAAACCATAAAGCTGCACTTTCTTTTTGCCTTATAGTCTGATTTGTCATAACCTTTCCGTTTTGTCACTTCTTCACCCTGACCTGTCTTATTTGGCTCAGCAGAACTAAAATATATATCCTGCTGCTTTTACACACGCACTAACATAACGCTCAGCGATTCTCTGCGCGATCAACCTCTCACATGTTTAAGCTGCAGGAAATTTCACTTGTCATGTTTGCATAGTAAGCTAACGATTGATAAGACGATGTCAGAGGAATTGGTGCGCAAATTATCATCACTCACCAATCAGTACTGTCGCTTTCTATACACAGTTCACGCGATTGCAAAGTGAAAGCAAAAAACAAGCGCAAATTCAAACGCGATTTCAGTATGTCACATATTGACAGTGGCCGATGCCAATGACATAATTACCCAGCTACATTTCCGAAAGAATGCAAAAGCATTGACATATATTTTTCCTTCCTACGATAGGCCGACGGGCAGGGCAGAGATAGATTTTGGTAGCCCGACTGGAAAAAAGCCCCAGGACGTCGGGCTAGCGATTTTGCGAGCCCTGTATCTGATTGAGGAATCACTCATCTTTGGAGAGAGTTTATTATGGAGAAATGTCTCTTTCCAAAATAAAAGCTATACTATACGCTTCTTCTGGGCTATATTCTCAGCAGCATATTAAACATATCAGGTCCCCATAAGGAGAATCATGTGCTAACGGCTGTCTAAATGACTCGGGTAAAGTTTGTAGCATGCGTGCTTGTTTTTGTCTGCTTCCACTTGTCTTTGCACTAGGATGATGTCGGAGTAAATGTGCAGTCATATTGGTTGTGTTCCCACTAGTGCTGTCAGCGTTAATCTGAAATGACGTTAAGGTCACAACACGGCAAATCTCCGTTAACGAGCTACCGCGGATCGCCTCATGAGTGGGGCTGGAAGACGTCAACACATTAACGAGCTAACGGCGCTAACACACTAGTTCCCACCAATTGAGCATTGCTGGCACATCCAACATACTGTTTTACTTTTGTCCATGACGTGCTTACCTTCAGGGTCATACGTCACATGAAAACCAAAATAGTTCCAAACGCCAGATCTGAATGAGGGTGGGGGAGGTTCAATTTGCCATGTTGCAAGGAGAGCTTAACTTCTGTCTAGCTAGCTTGCCCTGCGCTCAGTGAATCTGTGTTCGACTACTCCGCCTAGGCTGCACTGTCGAGCGCAGATCCACTGAGCGCTCAACACAGACAGCATCGTCAGAAGGAAAGTTGATAAAATAAATTAAAAATGTTGTATCGTTCGATACATATGCGTACCGAACCGAAAGCACTGTATCGAACGGTTCGATATCGATACGAGTATCGTTGCACCCCTAATATATATATATATATATATAAAAATATATATATATATATAAGATAAAAGTAAATCATAAAATTCAATTGTCTAGGAGTGTTAAGCTGGGAGGTGTATCCTGGACACAAGCAAGGTTGTAAGGTTGGAATTTTTTTGTTTTTTAAATTTCTATTACAAAAGGGCCATTATAGGTTTTCCAATTTAGTTTGTAATTGAGTATTTTTCTAAGACAGCTAAACTTTCTGACCCGGAGCGCAATTAGGGGTCAGGGTCCAGTGACGATCTTCCAATCTCTTGTTTTCGTCCGGCCTCCTGAGTAGAGGCACCTTGGCCATTCACCATATCTGACACTGGCGATGAAGGTGGTATTGAACTGAGGAGACCGACAGTTCATTTTCCTGAATGGGGAACAGGCGTGGTTAATACCCCAATAAGACTTCAAATGGGGACAAACTGGCAGCAGAGGAGGTCAAGGAGTTGTGGGTGTACTCAGCTCAAGCCAAATGCAAGCTTCAGGTTGACTGAGATTGGACCATGCAACGAAGAGCAGCTTCCAGCTCCTGGTTTGATCTCTCTGTCATTTTTATGTCTGTGAAATCCAGAAGAGATTCTAACCTTGGCTGTCACAGTCCTGGGTGATCCAGTGGTTTGAGTTTATTCTGTTTTTTGTCATTTTTGTACTTTGTTAAGTCTAGTTTGTTGTTTCTAAGGATCATTCCATATTACCTGGGCTGTTTTGATTAGGTTTAGTTATTAGATTTCCCCTTGTGTCTTTACCCTTTGTGTCTCCCTCCGTGTGTCTGTGTTAATATTGTGGTATGAGTTCTTGTGCCATTTTTCCCGTCGTGTTTTATTCTGTTATGTTTATCTATGTTCCCCAGTTCCTTCTCTCTCTCCAGTCTGTGCCTCTATGTACTTCTTGTTTTACTTTGATAGTCTCCCATCAGCTTGCCCTTCCCTGTCTCATCTGTGTATTTTGTGCCTGCCCTGCCTTCCAGCTGATTCTTCTTTGCCCTGTATCCCTCTGTGTATTTATGTCAGTGTATCCCTCAGTCACGTGTCGTAGTCTCCCTCATTCATGGCTGTGTGTCTCTCCATGTGTTTAATTTATATTTTACCAGTGTAGTTTTTCTAAAGTTTTCACTGCCAGCAATAAAGCTGCTTTTTAAGTTTACATTTTTGCCTCCGTGAAATCTGCATTTAGGTCCTATTCTGCCTGCACACAGCTGTTTTGTGACATCCCAAACTCGAGAGGTGAACTGAGGTCCACATTCCGAGACAATGTCTGGTAATAGAGCCAAAAAACATGGTTCCTGAGGAACTGAGCCATTTCTGAAGCTTAAGGGAGTTGTGGAAGGTGACAGAGTGCATAGCCTTGGAGAACTGTCTATAATAGTTAGTATAGAGTTATTACCCACTGATAGAGCCAGTAATGAAATCAATGGTGATGTAGGACCACGGCTGTCCTGGGACCATCAATGGACACATGTGGCCAAGAGGACTTCTCGGGTGAAATCTCTAAGAGAATGGCAGTGCTTAGTTTTTTATTTTTAGCTTATTCTTCTCTTTGTAATTTCGGTAAACTAGTTAACAATCAGATTTTCTCACAGTCTGTTTAACTATCTGTAACAGGGTTATCAATGGCTAAAAGACAAGATCCTAAATGAGGAGGGGCACCGCCAGCAGGTGAAGCTAAAGGAGTTGCAGGCAGTTGCTGAAAGAATAGACTGCACTATTCCCCAACTGGCTATTGGTAAATGAATAACATTACTATATGTATAATAATACACTGGCTTCCCTACATTAAATATTGTTGTATGTTATATTCTCTGCAAATGACTTTAGAAGTAAAAGAAAAAAACATAATAAACATAATACAAAACACATTTGTCCTGTGAAAATACAATGCAGTTTTCTAGAAAATATTGTATTTAACTTGATTTGATATCATTGACATTAACATTTTCTCTCTGTGCTGTAAACCCCCACAGCCTGGTGCCTTAGAAATGAAAGGGTAAATTCTGTCCTGTTGGGAGCTTCCAGAACTGACCAACTGATGGAGAATATCAGAGCAATACAGGTATAAATATCTATCAGTTAGTACACAGAAGTATAATTGTTCTCAACATAAAATAATACCAAACATGTGCCATTCAGTGTTTGGAGTGCTTTACATAATGTTGATAAACAAATTATCCCCAAACCATCCATCATTGTGTGTGAGAGAGTTTGTGTGTAATGAAAGTGGTTAAAGTTCATAGATCAGAGACTTGTATCATCTGCGTCTGTTATGAGGACTAAGACTAGAAAGGTTCTATAATGAAAACACTATTGTCACCATTTATTAAGTGTGCCTATGCCAAGAGGCACACTTATTACTATTCGTCGGATTTATTATTCTTATTATTAAGTGTGCCTATGCCAAGAAGCACACTTATTACTATTCGTCGGATTTATTATTCTTATTAAGTGTGCCTATGCAAAGAGGCACACTTATTACTATTCGTCGGATTTATTATTCTTATTAAGTGTGCCTATGCAAAGAGGCACACTTATTACTATTCGTCGGATTTATTAAGTGTGCCTATGCCAAGAGGCACACGTATTACTATTCGTCAGATTTATTATTAAGTGTGCCTATGCCAAGAGGCACACTTATTACTATTCGTCGGATTTATTAAGTGTGCCTATGCCAAGAGGCACACTTATTACTATTCGTCGGATTTATTATTCTTATTATTAAGTGTGCCTATGCCAAGAAGCACACTTATTACTATTCGTCGGATTTATTATTCTTATTAAGTGTGCCTATGCAAAGAGGCACACTTATTACTATTCGTCGGATTTATTATTCTTATTAAGTGTGCCTATGCAAAGAGGCACACTTATTACTATTCGTCGGATTTATTAAGTGTGCCTATGCCAAGAGGCACACGTATTACTATTCGTCAGATTTATTATTAAGTGTGCCTATGCCAAGAGGCACACTTATTACTATTCGTCGGATTTATTAAGTGTGCCTATGCCAAGAGGCACACTTATTACTATTCGTCGGATTTATTATTCTTATTATTATTATTAAGTGTGCCTATGCCAAGAGGCACACTTATTACTATTGGTCGGATTTATTATTAAGTGTGCCTATGCCAAGAGGCACACTTATTACTATTCGTCGGATTTATTATTCTTATTATTCTTATTGTGTGGATGCTTTAAGGCATCCACACTATTGTTTTCCTGTTTCTCTTTATTCTTTATTATTATTATTATTGTGTGGATGCTTTAAGGCATCCACACTATTGAGATCCTGTTTCTCTTTATTCTTTATTATTGTGTGGATGCTTTAAGGCATCCACACTATTGAGATCCTGTTTCTCTTTATTCTTTATTATTATTGTGTGGATGCTTTAAGGCATCCACACTATTGTTTTCCTGTTTCTCTTTATTGTGTGGATGCTTTAAGGCATCCACACTATTGTTTTCCTGTTTCTCTTTATTCTTTATTATTATTATTCTAGTTGCCACTTTTTGTACTTTTTTGGCACTTAACTACTTCCACAATTTTCAGCCGATTTTCACCGTTCAAATTTTAAACTATTCTGCTATTTCTGCTAATGCGGGCTATGACTTTTGCTATTTTTTGCTATTATACTTTTTAAAATATTAAGCTTTTTTCCTTTAATTTGTCCCATTGAAATGAATGGGAAACTTCCGCAATTCTGCTAAAACTTGCTTGTTTTTGAAACTTAACTACTTCCTCATACTTTCACCTAGAACAACCATTCAAACTTTAAAATGTTCACAAATTATTGGGCTATTCATGTATGATTCAGCTTTTTCATATCTGTTACCATTTTCATCTTATCCCTCTTCAAGTTTTGAGTTTCATCTTTGTGATTTTTCACAAAATACATGGGTTGTTATGGTTGCTATGCAGTTGGTTCTAAGTGAGACACTGTACCTTTGGCAATTTTCTCTTCATGTCCGAACAACTTCTTGCTACTTGCTCAATTTTCACTCAACTTCCACAAATTATACATCAAAACGTAGGTATTTTTGCTGGCGTTCAGAAAATGTCACTATCATTGTTGTGGGATTTATAGAATTTTGGCAAATCTCCTCAGACCAACACAAAGTCTGAAAACTCTCCATAGAAAGTCAATGGAGAGTTTGTTCAAAATCACCGCTTGACTTCTGTAATGAGAGGCATATTCGAATCGTCATATCTCCTTAACGAAGCGAAGTTAAGACATGAGGCTTGTCCGAGAATATCTTCAGACACTCCTGACGCTCACAATTCAAGAATTATTTTCTCACCTATTACCATTTGGCCATGAATTACGTTTGTTTGAGGGTAGGAAATTCGTCCTTCGCTCAGATTTCTTCAGCTTTCAAACTCTGGAAATGAGCCACTTTTTTCTCTCGTCATATCTTTTTGATAGATTTCCAGAGAGACCTGAAAATTTCCATGGTTGTTCACCAAAGCCTGCTGTCTCTTACGGTGAAAGAATGATATCAATACTCCAAATAGATTTAGAGTTAGAAAGCGTTGTTTGAGGGCAAGTCAAGACAGTTTTTGCTTCGCCTCTACTCAGTTATGGTGCATTACAAGTCAAATATCTTTAATAATTCATAATTTAATGATAAATTGTCAACACTTGAAGATTCCCCCATCTCTTCTGAACAAAACGGTGTAAGAATGACCGTTCTAGCCCTTACGGTTAGGAAATTATGGCCATTTGTTGCAGGGTAGTCCTCACTATGAGAAATAGACTGCAAAAATCCTGTCTCTCTGCTGCCTGTGTAAAAACGGCTGCACCTGTTTTGGCGGGAAAAAGTACACAGCCTCTCTGATTGGTGGATTCAAATTAAGCAGCTCCCAGGCTGCTTGACTGACCTACAAAGTGTATTTCTGCTTTTTATAGTATTTCTGCTAGATTATAGTATTTTTGCTTTTTATAGTATTTCTGCTAAATTATAGTATTTCTGCTAAATTATAGTATTTCTGCTAAATTATAGTATTTCTGCTTTTTATAGTATTTCTGCTTTTTATAAGATTTGTGCTTAATATAGTATTTCTGCATAATATAGTATTTCTCCTAAATTATAGTATTTCTGCTTTTTATAGTATTTGTGCTTAATATAGTATTTCTGCTAAATTATAGTATTTCTGCTTTTTATAGGATTTGTGCTGAATATAGTATTTCTGCTAAATTATAGTATTTCTGCTTTTTATAGTATTTGTGCTTAATATAGTATTTCTGCTAAATTATAGTATTTCTGCTTTTTATAGTATTTCTGCTAAATTATAGCATTTCTGCTTTTAATATGATTTGTGCTTAATATAGTATTTCTACAGGATTTGTGCTTAATATAGTATTTCTGCTAAATTATATTATTTCTGCTTTTTATACGATTTGTGCTTAATATAGTATTTCTGCCAAATATAGTATTTCTGATTAATTATAGTTTTTCTACCAAATCATACTACAGTATTTTTACTTTTTATACGATTTTTATAGGATATTTATATTGCTTAATATAGTATTTCTGCTTTTTATAGGATTTGTGCTTAATATAGTATTTCTGCTAAATTATAGTATTTCTGCTTTTTATAGTATTTGTGTTAAAACATAGTATTTCTACTAAATGTAGTATTTATGCTTAATCATACTATTTCTATATATTACTGCCAGGTCCCCAGGCAGCCAATCCTCTGTGAGGACTGAGACAGTAAAATTTACAAATCAGGGCCTGCACGGCTTCCCAGCCAGCCAATCATATCTGAGGTCTGCCGTTTCTTCTCTCGTCATATCTTAGCAAGGGTTGTACAAAGAACAATGAAAATCGCAGTCAAAGTACACCAAAGTCATCTGATTCACCCAGTACAAGAATTATGCTTCTAGTCCACCTAGTTTTTGAGTTACACGACTTTTTGTAACTCCAAAAAACGGCGTTTTTCGCCTCTCACCGCGATCTAATTCTGACTGCTCATCACCCTATTTTCCAGGCCCTCGCTCTCTTTCCCAGTGGCGCAGTTGGTAATGACACGGGTCTGCAACCAAAAGGTCATGGATTCAATTCCACCTTGATCAACATGTTTTTATCCCTACAAATTAATGCACTATCACAGACCAGTAATTCATATTCATCATTTATTACAATTCTGCAAACTTTTATCATTTTACCGGCTTTTCTAATATGGACCTCAGATACTGGTTAACACTCCATGGCACAAATACTGTTCCCTTTAGGCTCTGTGTATGTGTGTGTGTATCAATATTTCTCCCATTTTAAAGTATTACTCCTCCATAATTGTATTTCTGTTAAATCAAAGTACTTTTACTACATCTTAGTACTTCTGCTCAATCATATTATTTCTGCTTTTTATAGTATTTCTGCTTTTCATAGGATTTGTGCTCAATATAGTATTTGTGCTTAATATAGTATTTCTGCTTTTTATAGGATTTCTGCTAAATTATAGTATTTCTGCTTTTTATAGTATTTCTGCTTTTTATAGGATTTGTGCTCAAAATAGGATTTGTGCTTAATATAGGATTTGTGTTTAATATAGTATTTCTGCTAAATTATAGTATTTCTGCTTTTTATAGGATTTGTGCTTAACATAGTATTTCTGCTAAATTATAGTATTTCTGCTTTTTTTTTTAGAATTTCTGCTTAATATAGTATTTCTGCTTTTATCAGTATTTCTGCTTTTTTTTAGTATTTCTGCTTAATATAGTATTTCTGCTAAATTATAGTATTTCTGCTTAATATAGTATTTCTGCTAAATTATAGTATTTCTGCTTTTCATAGTATTTGTGCTTAATATAGTATTTCTACTAAATGTAGTATGTATGCTTAATCATACTATTTCTATATATTACTGTCAGGTCCCCAGGCAGCCAATCCTCTGTAAGGACTGAGACATTTAAATTGACATAGCAGGGCCTGCACGGCTTCCCAGACAGCCAATCATATCTGAGGTCTGCCGTTTCTTCTCTCGTCATATCTCAGCGACGGTTGTACAAAGAGCAATGAAAATCGCAGTCAAAGTACACCAAAGTCCGCTGATTCACCCAGTACAAGAATTATGCTTCTATTCCACCTAGCTTTTGAGTTACACGACGTTTTGCAAGAATACTGTTCCCTTTAGGCTCTGTGTATGTGTGTGTGTGTATCAATATTTCTCCCATTTTAAAGTATTACTCCTCCATAATTGTATTTCTGTTAAATCAAAGTACTTTTACTACATCTTAGTACTTCTGCTCAATCATAGCATTTCTGCTAAATCATACTATTTCTACTATATTATATTTTTCTTTCTAAATATAGAATTTCTGCTTTATAATTGTATTTCTGCTATGTTATAATATTAGTGCTAAACCAGAGTATTTGTGCTAAAACATAGTATTTCTGCCAAATGATAGTATTTCTGTCAAATTATAGTATTTGTGCTAAAACATAGTATTCATTTAAAATTACAATATTCATAGTTCATCACAGTGTCTCTGGTAAATCACAGTATTTCTGCTATGTTGTACTATTTTTCTAAATCATAGTGTTTCTGTAATGTTTAAGTATTTTTGGCTAAATATATTCTTTCTGTTATCTTATACTATTTCTCCTAAATTCTTGTATATTTGAAAAGTTATCATGTTTCTGCTAAGTTACAATATTTCTGCCAAGTTCTGCTATGCTATTGTATTTCTGCCAAGTATTATGTTTCCTCTAAGATATTGCAGTTCTGCTAAGTTATTACTTTTTTGCAAAGTTCCTTTGCTTCTGCAAAGTTTTTACAATTTCTGCAACTTTTCAGCTTTTTCAGCTAGTTTTTGCAGACAGCTTCAGCTGTAAAGCATCCACACTGCATTTTCGCAGGAAATGCAAATTTTTCTAGTTATTATTATTTTCCTTTTTCCGCCTAAAATTTTGCAGCGTAACTCACCCCGTAGTTTTGAGACAAGGTTCACATATGTTATATCATTTTGTGCGGCTGGATCTGGAATGGTGTGCTATGACATTTGGTGTTTATGACTTTTATAGTTTTTTAAATATTAATATTTTAGTGAAAATTTTCCCGCGCTTATGTGCCACACATTTTTGAGACAAGGGTTACATATCTTATATCATTTTGTGCGGCTGAGTCTGGACTAGTATGCTATGACTTTTGGTGTTTATGACTTTTATAGTTTTTTAAATATTTCGATTTTAGTGCAAATTTTGCCCATTTCTAGGCCCATGAGAAAGATTCAACTTTTGGCCCGATAGAAACAGATTTCAAACTTCATTTGTGGTGTGTTGGCTCTCTCTAGTGGTATGTCGGGGGTGCTACGGCCTGTCTACCCGTATTTGGATTACCGTAATGACGAGAATATTTACGGCGCGCACAGCGTCGCTGCTATCAGGAACCATTGGAAGTTTTAACGTTGCGCGAACCATTGAATACTTACGGTAAGCGCAAGGGTGTATGCTTGGTGGAAAACTCCATATCCCACAATTCATAGCACGCTTCTACCGAGTGAAACAATGGCGGCTGCCACCTCGTTTTTATATTCCTCTTATTCGTGTTTCTAGGTCACAAAATAAACTTTTAATATATTTTCAGGCGAGAATGTAGGTGTGTAAACTTCAAATATCTGCTCGTTTTATCAAGAAGTCACATATTAGCAACAGTTTTCTCACGATGTTGCTGCTAGCCAGCTAGCTAGCTATTCATTTATTCATTTTAGTAACGGTATAAACAGTGAAAGGTGGTTGTCCAGATGCTGGTCGATGTGGAAAAAATAACAGTTGTTTGGTGGTGTCTAACGAGGAGCTACAACAGAAGGCAGCTAGCCACCGGTGTAGGACAGAAAGGACATGCGGGGAAAGAGACATATGAGGCGGCGAGGCGGCCGCCGATCAACCGGTGGTGGCTAATGCGGAGCTAAATCATGGATCAGGGAAACCGAAGGCAGGAGAAGTAGGCGGCTGCCAGTCGGAGCATGAGGTGAACTGAATTTCAGGTAAGAAGTTATGAACTGCACTCTACTTGGGTCAGATATAAACCGAGTTTAGGTGTAGTTTATTTTCGTTGTGCTGACTTTTTACAATAACTTGATATAACTCTACTGCGTGCTATCTAGCACAACGGAGTTTCTATACAGCTGTGTGCGCGCTAAGTTACTGATGTTGAACTTTATGACAGCCTCTCCTGTCATTCTCTCGCTTGTTGAAACTTCAGTCATGAAACTGATCAATGATCGGCTTTTCTCTCTTGTTTGTTTATCGCGCTAAACAACAGCAGCACGTTTAAGGTTGATCAGCTGTTGTTAGAATTCCTTTGATTTTAATTTCTAGTATCAGCTGATGTTTGCTGGAGCCACAGCTGAAAAAAAGGGCTGGTCCAAACCAGGAGATGTCCTTACTGAATCATCAGAGCTGAACTGGTGATGGAGAAACAGGTTTACCTTTTAGGTGACATGAATGAGTTGAAGGGAAGTTTTGAACTGTTTCTGAGAGACGAATAACACAATATCCTTTTTTGTGTAGCTGACAGCTGGTAACTGTGCAGGGGCGGATCTAGCAAAGCTTTTTTTTTGTATTTGTCGGGCTGTGAGATGAAAAGCTACAGCCGGCTGTGTGGGTACAGCAACCATGTGTGAAAAGTGGTCCATAACGTAATGCTTCAAAGCGTTTTCATGCAAACATTGTCGGGTCTGCCGTGGTACAACGGGACTTCTGCTCATGAACCTCTGCACAAAGCGGCTGCACATCGGGGCTGTACGAAGTCACCTCATCTTTACACAAAACTGTAAGCTGTCATCTGTGAGGCGCGAGCGGTGTTTGTTTTTACCATAGTTCATGGTGGAGAATGGCTGCTCTGCTGAGTTTTGCTTTCTAGTCATTTGATTACTGTTGTATGGTAAATGATAAATGGCCTGTGTTTGTATAGCGCTTTACTTAGTCCCTAAGGACCCCAAAGCACTTTACACTACATTCAGTCATTCACCCATTCACACACACATTCACACACTGGTGATGGCAAGCTACACTGTAGCCACAGCTGAGAGTCCTGCCCCACGTCGGCCATGATGTGGGGCAGCAGAGGGTTACAAAATCTGAAGAATGTTAAACAAGTCATGAACAGAATAAAATTTTTGCAGTCTAACATTGTGTTTCTTCAGGAAACACATCTGATGCATAGTGAGGACTTGAAAATTAAGAGGAGTTGTTGTCCTCTTTTCCTGGCAAATGTGTGGTGGCAGGCGATTTTAACTGTGTACTAGATCCGGTGAAAGATAAGAACTCGGGAACCGAAGTGTCTCACACCCGTAGTAGGGTAACTATACAGCACTTTATGAAGGAATTGAACTTAATAGCTATCTGGAGGGAAGAAAATCCGGACGTTCTAAAGTTCTCATGTTATTCTGGTGCACACAAGTCCTATTCAAGAATTTACTTATTTTTGATAGAGTTGAGACTAAAATCAAGGAATGCTCCAATGAGGCTATTCTAATCTCAGATTATGCTCCCAATTCATTGGTATATCAGGACTCAAAGCTTGTGAAAGATGCTAGGATTTGGCGTTGCAAACAAAAATGGTTGGCGGACCCTGGATTTGTCTCGCTTTTGGATGAACAAATTAGCCTCTATTTTGAAATGAATAAAACAGAAACTTTTGCAAACATAAGATGGGAGGCTTTTAAGGCTTTTATTAGGGGCCAAATAATTAGATCCAATCCAATCCAAAAGGCAAAAAAGTTAGACACAAACATAAAGGCATTAGAAAATGAATACTATCACAGAAGGTCCCCTGAAATACACCAAAATGTATTGCTGCTTCGGGCCCAATGGAATGAACTTTCTGCCTCAAAAGCTTTGGCCAGTCTGCTGCGACTTAAACAGTCCTTCTACAATCAGGGTGAAAAACCTGGGAAGGTTCTTGCATGACGTCTCAAGCAGCTCCAGAGTGAAAGGGTTATTATCTCACTGCAAAAATGAGCTAGGAGAAATTATTGTGGATCCGGCAGGAGCCTTCAGGAAATATTATGAAGATCTTTACAGTTCAGAAATATCTAATGACCATCCATCCATCCATCCATCTTCATCCGCTTTATCCGGGGCCGGGTCGCGGGGGCAGCAGCCTAAGCAAAGAGGCCCAGACCTCCCTCTCCCCAGCCACCTCCTCCAGCTCATCCGGGGGAACACCAAGGCGTTCCCAGGCCAGCCGAGAGATATAATCTCTCCAGCGTGTCCTGGGTCTGCCCCGGGGCCTCCTCCCAGTGGGACATGCCTGGAACACCTCACCCAGGAGGCGCCCAGGGGGCATCCTTGTCAGATGCCCAAACCACCTCAGCTGGCTCCTTTCGACATGGAGCAGCAGCGGCTCTACTCTGAGCCCCTCCCGGATGGCCGAACTTCTCACCCTATCTCTAAGGGAGATGCCAGCCACCCTTCGGAGGAAGCTCATTTCCGCCGCTTGTATCCGCGATTTCGTCCTTTCGTTCACTACCCACAGCTCGTGGCCATAGGTGAGGGTAGGGACGTAGATCGACCGGTAAATTGAGAGCTTCGCTTTTACACTCAGCTCCCTCTTCACCACGACGGACCGGTGCAGCGTCTGCATTACTGCAGCTGCAGCCCCAATCCGTCTGTCAATCTCCGGCTCCCTTCTCCCATCACTCGCGAACAAGACCCCGAGATACTTGAACTCCTCCACTTGGGGCAGGACCTCATCCCCGACCCGGAGTGGGCACTCCACCCTTTTCCGGCTGAGAACCATGGCCTCAGATTTGGAGGTGCTGATCCTCATTCCCGCTGCTTCACACTCGGCTGCGAACCGCTCCAGTGCGAGCTGGAGGCCCTCACCCGATGAAGCCAACAGAACCACATCATCCGCAAAAATCAGAGATGAGATCCTGAGGCCACCAAAGCGAAAGCCCTCCGCCACTTGGCTGCGCCTAGAAATCCTGTCCATAAAAATTATGAACAGAACCGGTGACAAAGGGCAGCCCTGGCGGAGCCCATCACCCACCGGGAACGAGTCCGACTTATTGCCGGCAATGCGAACCAAGCTCTTGCAACGGTTGTATAGGGATCGAATGGCCCGTAGCAATGGGCCAGACACCCCATACTCCCGCAACACTTCCCACAGGACACCCCGAGGGGACACGGTCGAATGCCTTCTCCAAGTCCACAAAACACATGTAGACTGGTTGGGCAAACTCCCATGCACCCTCAAGTATCCTCGAGAGGATGAAGAGCTGGTCCAGTGTTCCGCGACCAGGACGAAAACCGCATTGTTCCTCCTGCATCAGAGGTTCGACTAGCGGACGAACTCTCCTTTCCAGCACCCTGGCATAGACTTTCCCGGGGAGGCTGAGGAGTGTGATCCCCCTGTAGTTGGAACACACCCTCCGGTCCCCCTTCTTAAAGATGGGGACCACCACCCCGGTCTGCCAATCCACGGGTACTGCCCCTGATCTCCACGCAACATTGCAGAGGCGTGTCAACCAGGACAGCCCTACAACGTCCAGAGCCTTCAGGAACTCGGGGCGGACCTCATCAACACCAGGGGCTCTGCCACCAAGGAGTTGTTTAACTGCCTCAGTGACCTCGCCCCCGGAAATTGGCGGGTCATTCCCCTCATCCCCAGATTCTGCTTCCTCCTCGGAAGACGCATCAGTGGGATTAAGGAGGTCCTCGAAGTATTCCTTCCACCGCCTGACAATTTTCTCAGTCGAAGTCAGCAGCGCTCCGCCAGCACTATACACAGTGCAGGTAGAGCACTGCTTTCCCCTCCTGAGACGCCTGACGGTTTGCCAGAACCTCTTCGAGGCAGTCCGAAAGTCTTTTTCCATGGCCTCTCCGAAGTCCTCCCACACCCCAGTTTTTGCTTCAGCCACTGCCCGAGCCGCATTCCGCTTGGCCTGTCGATACCTGTCGGCTGCCTCCGGAGTCCCACAGGCTAACCAAGCCCGATAGGACTCCTTCTTCAGCCTGGTGGCTCCCTTCACCTCTGGTGTCCACCATTTGGTTCGGGGATTACCACCACGGCAGGCACCAACCACCTTGCGGCCGCAGCTCAATGCAGCAGCTTCGGCAATGGAGGCGCTGAACATGGTCCATTCGGACTCAATGTCCCCCGCCTCCCTCGGAATGCTGTTGAAGCTCTGCCGGAGGTGTGCGTTGAAGATCTCGCGGACTGGGGCCTCTGCTAGTCGTTCCCAGCACACCCTCACTACGCGTTTAGGTGCACCAGGTCTGTCCAGCGTCCTCCCCCGCCACCTGATCCAACTCACCACCAGGTGGTGATCAGTTGACAGCTCAGCCCCTCTATTTATCTAATGACCACTCAGAACTAAAAAAGTTTTTAGATAAGATAAATATACCCAATATACCAGAAGACCTTAGGGCTATTTTGGAGAAAGATATCTCTGTCGAGGAATTATCTGCTGCAATCGATAGTATTAAATCGGGGGAAACCCCCGGACACGATGGCCTCCCAATTGAAATTTATAAAAAGTTTAAATATAAACTGTTGACTCCAATTTTAGAAATGTTTACAGAATCCTTTCAAAAGGGCACCTTACCACGGTCCTTGAGAGGAGCACTAGTTAGTCTGCTCCCAAAGGCTTGTAAACCACACAATAAATGTGAAAACTGGAGACCCATCAGTCTGCTTAATGCAGATTTGAAAATACTTTGTAAAATCTTAGCCAGGAGAATCGAAGAAATACTACCTAAAATAATTGGGAGGGATCAGAATGGATTCATTCGGGGCAGACAAGGATTCCACAATGTCTGAAGGATTCTGAACATTCTTTATGACCAAAAGGGGGGCTCTTGGCACTGCTTTACTGTCACTTGACACTGAAAAGGCATTTGACAGAGTGGAATGGCCTTTATTTGTTTGAGACTCTGGCGCGCTTTGGTCTGGGAGAGAATTTTTGTTATTGGGTAAGATTACTTTATAAGGAATCATATGCACAGATCCTGACTAACAATAATATCTCAAAAACCATAAAAATAAATCGAGGGTGTAGACAAGGGGACCCTTTGTCCCCACCGTTGTTCATTATTGATTGATTGATTGATTGATCATACATTATGGCAATTGAGCCTTTGGCTATTGCAGCGAGATGATAGTATGATATTATTTCTGGTATAACAATAGGACAGACAGAATATCGCTTAGCCTTGTATGCAGATGATTTAATTATTTTTCTTAAAAATCTTAACAAATCTATCCCGGCTCTGCTAGAATTGATTAAGGAGTTTAAGGAATTTCTGGTTACAAGATCAATATGTCTAAAACATCCATTATGTTAATAAACCAGTTAGATAGAGAAAACCCAACCTCTGTTGTTACTCAATTTAGGTCGTTAATAGCTTTACCTATTTGGGTATCCAAATTGTTCCTTTGCTTAAGGATATCATAGAAATTAACTATAATTCAGTTATGCAAGATGTCTCAAAATCTCTGGATAGATGGACTGCTCTACCAATGTCATTAATGTGGAAAATAAATACTCTCAAAATGAATATACTCCCTAAACTGCTGTACTTATTTCAAAACTTGCCTCTGCCACCACCAACCAATTTATTTTCTCAACTGAGGACACTCTTCATCAAGTTTTTATGGAAGAATAGACGCCCCAGGTTGCGCCTGTCTCTATTGTATCTGCCTTACAACATCAAGTTAAGACTCACCTCAATGAAGTTAATTCACTCTCAGTTTTCAGCCCGATATGGGGAAATGATCATTTCCCCCCAGGACAGGGTGAAGGGGGATTTAAAATATGGTTTGAAAGGGGGTTACAAAAAATAGGAGATCTTTACAACCCAGATAATAAACACTTACTGTCCTTTGATGAAATGGTTGTCAAGCATGACATAGCCTGCAGCCAGTTCTTTAGATATTTACAGCTTAGAGACTTTATTAGAACACAGCAAAACCAGTCCTTGTCAGGAGGGATATTATACCCCTTATGTCAAACTGAGTGATTTATGACCCCCAATAAAGTTCTATGGCCCCACGCAGTAATAAAGTAATAAAGGAAGTAATAAAAATATGATATTCATAAAAATATGATATTCATAAAAATATGATATTCATCCATAATATGCTAGTTCCTAGCTCATTGCTTTTTTCCCCTAAAAAAGAACTAATTGATTATTTAGAAAGTTTTTTATATATCAAATAGCATTCTTTTATTTTTTAATCCATTAAAAAAAAAGTTTTTACTTTTTTATGCTTAAAAAACACAAATCTGGTGGTGCGTCAGCGTATGTGTGTGTGTGCGCGCGTGGGCGCGCCTGTGTCTGGGACCAACAGACATCATCATCATGGGATCAAAACAATTTGTGTTGTTAATCCTGAATGATTCACGGTGACAACATCATAAGAAGAAGGTCATTTTACTCCACACACACACACACACACACGCGCACACACACACACATTTGGAAAATCACATAGTTTGACCATAAAATCCCAGAATAATTAGTATTTGAGAATGGAGCAGCAACATCATTAAAGAGAAAATATCTTTCCATGACACTTTCATTTAAAAATATAAAAAATGTGAAGTTTTTTGTGTAAAACATTAAAACAGCAAAACTTAAGACCTTTAGAATCTCCTGATGAATTTTGTGAATATCTAGATCATTGGTGTTTGGATTTGAGGGTCAACAGGGCGAACACTGAGGCTGGGTATTAGAAATACAACATGGTAACATGAGACATGTTAACTCTGAGAACACTAACATTTAGTTTAACGTGTGAGAGGTAAATGCATAACAGAAGCTAAAAAGGAGTTGCTTGTCTCTAGATTAGTTAAAATAAATTGAAAATAAACTGATTTGAACAGGTTTGATGCATTATACAAAAAAAAGGTTCATGATATAGTTCACATGATCTAAGCAAGAGTCACTCAGAATCTCAAATGTTAAAGTACACTTACTGATTGTACTTTTACTACATGAGCTAATGTAGATGCTCTAAAAGCACGCTGGCTGAAAAAGAAACACACATTTGGAGAAACTGTGCTGTAACTTCTCATACTGTGAAGTTTTCTGACAAAAGTGAATTGAAAACTTATGCTGTACAGCTTACTAAGGGGTCCTTTGCTGGGCCAAGTGCAATTACACAAAAGAACAAGTTAAATTTCACCATAACACTGACTGGAGAAAAGCCAGTTTGGTATTCTAATTGAGATTACAACTGTAATCAGTAAAATCAGTGCTGTGATAGTTAGTTTAAGATCAAAACCTGATTTAAAACACAGTCTAACATCAACATTCTTGCCCCTGAAAATAGGTCAGGATGGCCGAAAAATGTACTTTAAAAATGAGATTTTCTTTTTGTTTCATTGGAACAGTAAAGTACCATAACAAAGAAATGAGTACACCTTTGTAGATATCACTGATATGGAGTTTTTCACGTTTTACATAAAGACTTAGAGCTGCTAGTTTCCTAGTGGCATTTTCTCATTTAAACTAAGGTAACTTAAAGGTTTAGCAGCAAGACACTTGGTTCCTTTGTTCCATCAAACATTTCTTTCAGCCATCTGTGTTTATCAGAGCGATGTGTGACTAATTTTTTATTGAATCACCAGAAAGTACACAAATACAAGATTAAATATTTTATTTATTTATCAAAGATACATAATTACACAGTGATACAATGAACAAGGTGTCTATAAAAATTACACATGGTGTAAGAAAAACATTATAACATACAAATAAGTGTTTTATGATAATCTGACATATTTTAAAAGCATAAGAATAAAAGTTTTTAAAAAAATCATGTTCTTTGATGATCACATTACATGTATCACATTTTTTAAAGCATAACGTAGGGAGCAAAGTGCTCACAAAAACAGTTTTATGATTACTTTTTCCACAGTGCTTGTATGCCTCTTGCCAAACTATGTACTTTTCACCATAAGACACAATAACTCACGATTATCTAAGACCAGCCATGAAATGTCCGTCGCTTCATTACAATCATTTTGTCCCCACTGCTGCCCTCAGATCCAGTCTTCTGTACTGTGGGGTAAAATTGCTTTTTTTGGTGGTTCATAAAAAATATCTCAAAAAGCGATGTTAGTGAGGGGACCAGAAACACTGGGTTGCAGAGCAGTTGGTAAGGACTTGTATATTTCTGGAGAGTCTGCAAAAGCTGTCTTGCTCGTGCTCCTGATCGGATATGTGGAGCCCGGCTCTGATATCTCACTGGTGGCAGCTAAAGGTAGGCATGCCTTGGAGGCGGAGTTGGTCTCCGGCACAATCTCTACTCCATCGGACCTGCAGCCGATTGGCTAACCGGGGTGCGAAGGGAGCCGCCCCATTGTTATCTGATTGGCAGCGGGGCGAAGTTAGGCACGCCTGCGAGGCGGAGTTGGTCTCCGGCGGAAATTTTCAAACGAGGTAAGCAGCATTGGGTAGCTGAGCCGGGAGCGAACAACAAGAAAAAGATTGTGTGCTGGCAGCGGCTGCGGTTTGATTAAGAGCAAAGGGAGAACTTAGGCTTTGCTGAATTTGCGAGAGAGCTAGTAAGAGGGATCGTTTTGAAGAAAAAAGACTAAGGATTTTTCCCCTGTTTTTGAATAAAAGGTTTTGGGAATAGAGGGGTCCCTACCAGGGTTTTTTTTGGAGAAAACGCGGAAGATTTTTTTAAGGAGTTTTGCCTTTACTCCGCGGAGGATCGGGGGTGGGAGCCGTGGGGAGACTAAGGATTTTTTCAGGATTTTTCCCCTGTTTTCGAATATAAGGTTTTGGGAATAGAGGGGTACCTACCAGGGGGTTTTTTTGGAGAAAAGAGTTTTTTATGTTGGGAGCCGCGGTGCGTTTTTCGGGGATCGCAAGAGGTTGTTTTTTTTTTGTTTTCACGATTCTGAGTTTTATTCTAAATCTTCTTGTGCGGATTAAACAAATGCATATAAATTGAAATAAATCACTCAGTTTGACATAAGGGGTATAATATCTCTATAACTTCTCCATTGTTTGTGGCAGTGTCCTGAAATTAGGAAATTCTGGGAAGAAGTGAAACAATGTACTGAAGAAATATTAGAAATAAAACTGCATTTAGAACCAAAACTTTTTTTGCTGGGCATCAATCCAGCTAACTGTAATACAACAAGGAAACATCACTTATTTTTAGACATAGGGCTGCTGATGGCTAAGAGAGTGATTGCCATTACTTGGAAAGAGGTGGATAGACCGAGAAGAAGTAAATGGATTTCAGAGCCCTTAGCCCTTAGCCATGCCCTTAGAAAAGATCACCTACGCAATCAGGGGTAAGCAGCGATGCTTTGATAGCATCTCGGGCCCCTTCAAAAACTTCCTTGCTAATAAAAACTTGCCCCACCCAATTTTTGGGGTCAATTAATAGGTGTCCCTCTGCAGTCCATTTGGGAATATGTTTATTACTTGACATTGAACAACTACTTTCTAATTTACATTTAACGTATACCTGTGAGGGTGCATAATTTATGGGAGATGCACACAGTTGTTCCCCCCTTTTCCCTTTTTTTTGTCCTTGTTTGTTTGTTTGTTTTGCTTTTGCGTGTTGTTTTTGTTGTTTTGTCGTTGCTGTTTTTTCCTCATCCTTTTCTATATGGTGTATGTGTATAAAGGCAGTATGTCTAGCTTGTAGTTTATGTAAGTTCAGCTACTTATTTTGTTACGCTTCATAGATGTGTACACTGCTATGTTCAAAATAAATAAAGACATTGTTGGAAAAAAATGGTTGTGAAGATAGTGTCAGTGCCTTTGTCTATAGATTTCACATTTTTCTGTGCCTTCATGGGTTTTTGTCATCTATACTTGTTTCTTCCCAGCCCTAACAACACGCATCACATAGCTCTGTGATGTGTGGTGAGCGCAACCTCTCTGGATAGCATTACAGCTAGATGGACCCTAAGTCAGGCTCAGGGAGGAAAAGCCATCTGCCATGAGCAGTTGGGGGTGATGTGTGGAAGAGAGAAAAAGATTAACAATAACTAATGATTATGGTGGTGTATGAACACATAGTGAATGAAAAAAAGTAAGTGAAGAATATTCAGTGCATAATGGGAAGCCTAAGCCTACTGCAGCATAAGGGAGAGTTCATGTGATCCAGCCCTAACTATATGCTTTATCAAAAAGGAAAGATCTCCAGGTTTCTATATTTAGGGTCTGTGCCCTGATAGCGTTGCGGATTCGGCAGCGTCCGGTAAGCTTTTACTGGCCCTTGAAAATCCAAGGGAGAAGGTATAGGTCTCATGCCATACCGTACCCATATCCACAGCAGGCATGTTAGAACCAGGCAGCTACGGGAAGTCAACAAGTCAGATGCATAACTTTGGGATAAGGATTGCCTCTAAGGCCTGGTCAGTCGGGCTGCGGTGCGAAGCGTGGCTTGGGGAGCAGTCGCTCCATCGTACTCCTCTTTCAGCTGCCGGAAGCACGGTGAATGGCCCGCCTGATGGAGCTCCGTCTGTGTGCGCCTCGCACATCACACAGTGTGGGTTTTTGCAGGGCAGTGTCTGCCACCTTGACTCTCCTGAAAGGTGCACCACTCACTCACACTTTTTGTCTGGAGTACCAGGGGCGTGCCAGGGGCAAAACAGCAGTTGTTGTACCTATATCCACAAGGAGTCTGTAGACAGGGCGCGTGGCAAAGTTTTTCGACCGTGTGGTGGAGGGCAAGTGCAAGAGGGCAGGCTACTGGGGGACTAGAGCAGGGCATGATGTGCATGAGGGAGAGAGCTGTGACGAGCACCGCTCTTTCCGCTCGAACCCCAGTCGCTTTCGTCTGCTCCCTCGTAGCACTGCTCTTTATTTTGGTTACATGAATATGCATAAGTTTATTAACATGACATCTTACATAGGCATACATGTGAACAAAGAGTACCTTGTCTGTCTGTCGTGTAGGTGTGTGTGTGTGTGTGTGGGGGGGGGGTGGGGGGTGGGGGGGGTCAAGATGTGACCCTGTGAACGACTGCCCAAAGCTGGTGCCAGGAGTCCAGCGGTCCACCTAAACAAAAGGCACTTATACTTAAGCAGATACAGAGTAGGTGTCCTCCTATACCATGAATCAGTAAGAGAAGATACGACCTCTCTCATGACCTTAAGATGTGTGTGTATGCCAAAGTGCTCTGAGAGGCACACAGAGTCTTTGCAGACTGCTAAGGATCAGACAACCTATCAATATGCAATCGATTATAAAACTCTAAGCATATATGAGTATATATTTCTAAGCATAAATGGCAATCCACAATATAAACCTAACAAGAACTTTGACTCCCCCATTGTTATCGATCGAGCTCACTAAAGCAGAAACTCCGTAGCGCCGGCATCCAATACAGCCTGTATTGTCCAGCCAAACTGGTGATCACAGCAAACGGTTCCAGGTACACGTTCACCGACGCACAAGAGCCCATTTTTTAAGAAAGGGGAGGAGGGCGGGGAGAGGAGAGAAAAGGAAAGGGAAAAAATCCCATGGGTTGCAAATCTTTATCCACAAGATAAGTAATGGTTATTGATAAGTATAAAAACCCAGTAAATTTTGTCTCATGGAATTGTAAAGCGCTCAATGGTGCTGTTAAGCAGGGTAACATTCTAGTACAACTTAAAAACTGGGGACAGATATAGGGTACTTGCAGGAAACTCATTTGAGAAAGCACCAGAAGTTGCGGGGCAGATGGATCGAGCAGGTGTTTCACTCTAACTTCACAGCTAAGAATAGAGGTGCAGCCATTGTTATCAGAAAAGAGATCCCTTTTACAGCGTCAAAAGTGTTATCGGACCCTCGAGGACGTTATATCATAGTTACAGGGAAACTTTATAATAAGCAGGTTATACTAGCAAATATTTACGCCCCTAATGTTGATGATGCAGGCTTTATATAATCTTTTATATCCTCTTTACCTGATATGGTGGAGATTTTAAATTCATTTTGAATTTAAAACCAAAATGAGGTGTGGCCTGGACGAGGCCGCAGCGAAGTCTACGACAGCAGATCACTTGTAAACATTGGTGACAAGGTTGCACATTTAATCTTGGATATTTTAAACCCGAGCCATCCTGGCCGCCAGACATACTGCGCGGCACGAATAACAACAAAGGACGGGCCGCTCACCTGAGGCATAGAACAAAGAAGCGCCGGGGGAAACGCGCTGGCATTCGGAACAGACTGAGACAGCAAGCGCATCGCACACCACTGCCCAGCATCCTACTGGCCAACGTACAATCACTGGAGAACAAGCTCGATGACCTAAGAGCAAGAGTCACCTTCCAACGTGACATGAGGGACTGCAACATTCTGTGCTTCACGGAGACATGGCTGACCCCCACCTTGCAGTAATTCCGTCAGATTCATACTTTGTGCTCCGCGCAGAAAGAACGGCAGAGTCAAACAAAACCAGAGGTGGAAGAGTGTGTTTCATGGTAAACAGAAAGTGGTGTGATGCCAGGAGCATTTCTATTCTTTCCAGCGGCTGTTCGCCACATCTGGAATTCCTGAGCATTAAGTGCCGCCCTTTCTATCTGCCCCGTGAGTTTACCTCGGTCATCGCCATGGTGGTCTACATCCCACCCCAAGCAGACACAGGAATGGCTTTGTCCAAACTACATGATGTGCTGAGTTTGTTTCAAAACAAGGACCCAGGCGCAGCCGTCATTGTAGCAGGAGACGTTAATAAAGCAAACCTCAGACAAGTCATGCCAAATTTCTACCAGTATGTCTCGTGTCCAACGAAGGGGGATCAAATTTTGGACCACTGCTACACGCCATACAAGCAGGGCTACAAAGTTGTCTCACACCCGGCTTTTGGGAAGTCTGACCACAACGCCATCTTCCTCATTCCCCAGTATAAACAAAACATACGGAGGGAAGAAGTAACCACGAGGGAGGTGAAACGTTGGTCTGCCCAATCAGAAGCTACGCTACAGGACGCACTCAACGACGTAGACTGGGACATGTTCAGAGCATGCGCAGTTGACATCGAGTTTAAAAAAAGTAGTAGTATGCTTCATCAATATGCTAGCTGAGGAGATTATCCCTACTGCGAGAGTCACCACATTCCCGAACCAGAAACCGTGGGTGGAAAGATTGGTCCGCATTGCAGTGAACGCCAGGACCGCCACCTACAACGCGGGTCTCACCACTGGCAATATGAGCGCCTACAAAGCAGCCTCATACGGCGCGCGGGGAGAGATGCCAAACGCCGGTACCGGGAGCGCGTGGAGTCTCGCTTCCATCAGGGTGACACACGGAGTATGTGGCACGGACTAGGCACCATTACGGACTACAAAGCCAGGGACACTGCGCTGATCAACACCGACTCTGCATTCACCAACGAGCTGAACCAGTTCTACGCCCGCTTCGAGGTTAGCCAGGCGGCTAATGCTAACTACCGCCTGATTACCGAGGACAGTGATTCATCAGCGAGAGACCGGTGATCAGCGTTGTGGACCACGACGTCCGAGCGGCACTGAGGAGAGTGAACACAAGGAAAGCGGCGGAGCCAGATGGCATCACCGGTCATCTGCTGCAATGCTGTGCTGACCAGCTAGCAGGTGAGTTCACTTCCATTTTCAGCGAGTCCCTGGCGAAGTCTGTGGTCCCCACATGCTTCAAAAGATCCACCATCATCTCTGTGCCCAAGAACAGAAGACCCTCATCCCCTGCACTGACCTCGGTAGTAATGAAGGTGTTCAAGAGGCTGCTAAAGAACATAAGATAAGATAACTCTTTATTGTCATTGCACAGTCATACATAGTACAATAGAACAATATAACACAACATGACACAATACGACACATCACATCACAACGCGACACAACACAACACAAACAACACAACACAGTATATTAACTTAGTAATGTTACGGATTCAAATATTGGGGATGGATACAAGAGGAAAACCAAAATAACAACACTGGTCCGGCCGGGTCAAGTCAAACGATGATTTAATGAACACACGTGTGGGAGATGGACACCATACAGCAGACAGCATCAGATCTCAAAATGGTGGAGCCTTGATCAAACTCTTATAGCCTCTAGTGGCCCCCACCTAATCATAAAAGCCTAAACATTCACATTCTTTCTCACACAGCGCCTAAGCTACGACCTTGGCTCCCTGTTTATCTGCTCCTGCTGAGATGGGGCAGAATGCTCTGTTCTCTTCTAACCAGACAAATAAGGTGATGACTTTCTGTGAACAGTATTTCTTATAACTCAGCAGTATAATGCATCATAAAACAATATCATTCATTCACAATAAATCAGCAGTCTAATGTAATGCAAATCAGTTTAACAAATGTAATAGTTATCACCTTCTTCTAATTCAGGAGAATAATGCAAACTAAAACTACATAATAATTCACAATCTTTAATTAGGGGTCTAACATGGCATAAAATAATATTATAATCCGACAATTCCCCCTGATGAGCTCTTTAGACTTAAAGAGCTCACTTACACCCTGCAATCCAGTGTTGCTGGGTTCATTTCTCCTTACTCCTGAGGCCCTTTGTCCCCCTGTTGGGTGAACCATATGTGAGATGACCTCTGTGTTTGCGCAGTTCAGATGCAAGAAAAACTATTATTACAACAACAATAGTAGGTACAGATGATACTCCCATCACTCCCCAGTTCTCCCACAGCTTTATTTCGGTGCTACCTTATACGTTCTAGTCTGAGTACGTTTGGAGGGTTCCAAACGTACTCAGACTAGAACCTCTGTCCGAGGAGCTTTTAACCTTTATTTTATTGCTGTAGGCACCAGTGTCTTCCAGTCGGGTGGTCCTCTGCTCTTCTTCCTTCAACCTCAGGGGTTAGACAACCCTTCAGTCGTTGCACAGATCAGGGGATTATTCTGCCCCGATTTCAAACAATGATCTGTGTATTCTGGGGTCACAGCTGTGTTCCCCAGAAAAAGGAACAGGAACGTGTCCCTCTTTCGACCAAGAGCCTCTCGAACCTCGTTGGTCTGGTGTTCCTGGATTTCCGCCAACCCCTCCATGGTTATTGCTGTGTTTATGGGATCCATCCTTTTGAGGTGACTAGCTGGAGCCCAAAATGCCATGACACTTGAACCCAGTTGATGTTTCAGCAGTCACCGTATCTGTCTCTGCTGCGAAGGATCCTCGTATATCTGTGACCTCGTCTGGTGTCTGTTCCTTTCTCTGTAAGAGACAGAAAACCAAAACACCTCTCTTCCTAGCTCTAACAATCTAATGTTGTTGTCTACCGATCTTTTGGTGGTTCAGAATTGGTTTAGAACATTCAGAATGTCCCAAGGACATTTCCTAATTTAGTGTATGTGTGTGTAAGCGTGTTTGCATTTAGCCCGCTGCACTCAACACATTTCCTACACTTTATCACTTTATCGCCGAACGAAGCTTATAACCTTCAAAAAATCGAGTGCCAACTCATTATAAGCACATTTGCAAGGTATGTATGAAAATGATTAAAACCACTCATTCTAATAAAAGACATCAAAAACAAATGAGCCATTTCTAATTCTAACATGTGTCAATTCAACGGAGCTAGAAAATTAAAAGAAAAGGTTAGTGACCTTATATCTTAGAACGTATCAGACTTTCTCCTATCCAGTGTCGTTGCTCCAGTCTTGTTATCCTGTGTTAGGGAATGAAATCAATTTAATTGTCATGTTAGATCTGTTCAACTCCTGGCTCCGCCCAGAGCCTGTGTCTTCACAATTGTCTACAAACAAAACCTGTATTAATATGAACTTCACTTCAACACGAACTTGGTGACTACTTTTGACACCTGTAAATAGAAGATTAACATGAGGTTATAACAATCACTGTAATACAAATGTTAATGTAATGTCAATAGCTTCAATAAATGTTTAATGCAATGCTTGTTATATGATTCTGATGTAACAATAATGCTGATGCGAAAAATAACAGTAAAACACCCCCTTTTTATCCTGTTTATAAACTTCACACATAAACATTTATAAATACCTCTTTTCAATTTTATTTCCCCCTGTTTTTCCCTTACTGACCACAGCAGGGGCATCTATGTTTTAATTCAGCCATGAATCCAGCTCACCTGATTCATCACTGAGCCCCACCGTCACTGGCATTTGACAGGGTGGTGCTGCATATTCTTCCTTTAATGTCACTATTTTCAATCTGTTAATTAGAGTGCTTAAACATGAAGTAGACTACGTCCACAACAAGTCAATACAGCTGTAAATGTGGCCAATTATCAATCTATTACCAATCAATAACAAAAGATAGCTTTTATTTTATGCATGCTTTTAGTCAACCACTCACCCAGAGGGTGAGTGGTTGACCCCAGAAAATTTTAGCCTTCGTTGTTGCCTTCGTTGTTACCTTCTTTGTTACCTTCTTTGTTGCCTTCTTGGCTCTCGCAGCAGGTTTCTTCCTGGTAGACCGGGTCCGCTCTCGGATCAGGTCTTCTCTCCCGATGACCCCAGAAAATTCCTTCTCCTCATTTAATGAGTCTGTCTTCCTTCCATGCCCTGGTAACTGGTCCATCCAGAGTCATATCATCTTGGAATATACATACAACAAGCCAAACCACACCTTGGTCACACCAACCCTTTTCCGCCCTGAAGATGTCCAACGCCATCTTAGTCTGGACTGTCAAAGGTGACTTTAATGCTGACTGTTCCGACAATCCATTTTATAACATTTCCTGGTCAGATTAGCCAATCTCTGCACACTGGAATAAACATAATCAACATGATCAACATTTTTTCCTGCGTGTTATTTCACCATCTTATTGATTCCACCGCTCCATCCTTATGTGGTTTGCTACATTATGTTTATCTAGAACTCCACTCTGACTCTAAATGTTTGAAGAATTTTTCATGTTAGGGGTCAAATTTTAAGAATTTGACCATACGTGAAATTAATGATGTTATCACCCCCATCAGGGCTTACCTTTCCCACTTCTGATGATATTCCTCCCTATTCTTTGCAAGTACCCCCTTTTGGTGGCGAGAAACTGTTGGTGTGGTCAAGTGGGTGCTGTAAAAACAAAAGCTCAGGACAGAACAGTTATCAGTCATGTACTTCATACAAAATTAGCATATATTGAATTTCCTATTGATCCTCTGAGTGTAATGGTACATTTTAATTTGAATTTATCAAAGCTAAACACAATAATTTTTCCTTATTTTGCTCTTGTTCTTGTGCAGCACCACATCTCAGCACATGCCCCTGTCGGTTCTATCCTACTTTTCTAAATTATTGACTATTTCAATGGAGAACCTAAATGACGTGGACCAGTGTTTGTTATTACATATCTCTATTTTGAATGTGACAAGTCTATCATTCCCCTGTTATTCATAGACATCAATAGAGTTTTTTCTTTTTTCTCCATAAAAGTTAATTGACTTTTTACAGTGGCCTGCTATGGTTAATAATAACATGTTCAGTCATGAGTGAAATCAAAGCTTCTCTTCACTTTAGCATTTAACATTCCCAACAATATAATGTGATACATTAATCAAAACACAGCTAATAAAACACAATTTTCTTGATGCAAACATCAGTAACTCAAAATTAGCAACCAAAGGGTTAAGTCTGCAGTTCACACTCATGTGAAGCTACAGCCTCCCCCTTTAGTCTCTGTCATCCTTCTACTCCTGCAAAAACAAAACAAAGCAAGACAAAACATCCACCCTTCTTTTACAGGCTGGGTGAATTGTTTGTGGACATTTACTAATCCTAAAGTCAGTATCGTTTTTGTCTCAGTATTAAGTCAGTTAAAACTTTTAGTCGTCAGTCCATCACAGTCCAGTCACATGCATACATTCACACACATTCATACCAGATATTGCTGATAATGGAGTCTCACACGCAACCTATTCGAGCCTCCATCACCAGCAAGATGACGTCATCATTTTAAAGGAAAACAGTTCCTTGTTTTTTGGGGGTTTTTTTTGACTGGATTGACTCGCTGCAATCCTTTTAGCCTCAGGACTTCTAATGTGATCAATGTCCCATATAAGTGAATTTCTCCCAAGCCCATTATAATTATGGAGAAAAATACTTTGCGACTGTTTTCAGTAAGAATGTTTTATAGCGCTTTAAG
This sequence comes from Neolamprologus brichardi, assembly GCF_056152115.1. NCBI lineage: Eukaryota > Metazoa > Chordata > Actinopteri > Cichliformes > Cichlidae > Neolamprologus > Neolamprologus brichardi. The sequence continues at coordinate 17,237,067 of NC_142123.1, read as the reverse complement.
GTTCAATCTCTCAGGCCTGGATTAAAGAGCTGATTTGTTAAATCAGGAACTCACAAAATACCAAAATATCACCACCGGTGGATCACTCCTCTCAGATGTTCTTATTTCAGTGCACTGTAACAAAAGCAAAAACAAACGTAACCAATAAAATACTCATATAATAACAAATACTGGGGCCCGTTAGAAACATGTCCAAGCATAAAACCATCTTTCTCTCTCTTAGAGAAAGAAAACAATCCAAACCTCACTGATAAAAGCTAGTGTTAAGCAAAACCCAAAATCAACCAAAACTTCACCAGAAAGTTTTTCTCCGTCCCGGGACAATATTGTGTAGGAATACAGGTACCGTAACTTCTTTTTGCACTGACAAAAACATGTTGGACTTATTTGATTCAATAGTGGACACTGGTTGCACACAAATGTTTTGCTTTGGTAGAAACTTAAACAACTGAGTTAAATCAACACAACCTTTTCATATTCAGTAAACCTGTGCATTTTGTGTTCATAAAACACGATTAAAACATGTTCAGATGGAGTAAGTTGAGCTCCTGGAATATTTTAATCCTTCACAATTCTGTCATTTTATTTCAACACTATTCAATAACTTTTATCCAAATTCTACTTGGTCCCTTAAATACTACATGTTGTCTTCATATTGCATACGGTTCAACAAAGTCTAGATTCTGGTTACCATAAAAATTGAATGGGTCTACACCAACTACCATCCTCCTATCTTTATCCTGATTGCAGGAGGGCTGGGAAATAACCCTAAAGTGATAGGTTACGAGGCAGGGTGCGCCCTGGACAGTTCACCAGTCTATCACCTAGAAACAAACAACCATTTACACTTACATTCACGGATAATTTAGAATCATTAATTAACCTAGCTCTAACAGCTGCATGACTTTTCACTGTGGCAGGAAACCAGAATACCCAGAAAGAAACCACTGCAAACTAGCCAGACTGTGGACTTGCACCCAGGACCTTCTTAGTGTGGAGCAACAGCACTAGCCAGCATACCAACAATGTAGGAAATACAGGGAAACTATGATTTCCTGTATTTGAGGCAGAATTCTTTTATGCTTGCCGTTGACAGGTTAATCCACAATAAATAGCAATAGCATGCATTTGGTGTGTGTGTTGTTGTCTGCCTCTTATAACTCCAGTGATTTTTCTGCAGTTTGAAATCTTATGCGGTCAACTAACCACTCTTACTAGATTGTATCATGCCATCTCAATGAGAACAAATTGAGTTGTTGAATTTTGTACAGATCTTTAAAGCCTGAGGTAATTGTGTTAAATACACGTGAGATGCTTACGTAAATCCAAGGGCTGGCCCCCTTTTCTTTTATTTTATATTTTATTTTTATTTTATTTTTTTTCCAGTGTGTTCCTCCTTCAATTAAATCTCAATCACAAAAATGTGGCGCTCCGAAATAAGACTCACACCGTTAATTCATCATTTTCACTCTGTACCACTGCTCCTTATCAGGCTGTGTGAAGCACAGTAAACAATTCAGTCGAGGCCTTGAGCCATAAATAGACATCACTCACAGACATTGTTTTCATAACCAAACTGCTTTAGACCCTGTCCCCTAAATTACACAAATGCCCTCTGGGTGACATGAAATGCATTTAACCAATTAACAATCAATGGCTTCTTGTTGTTGTAACAAATTCTGTATTTGGACGTTTGTGTGCAGCATTTTGCATATCGGCATAGCATTTGTTAGTAAAGCATTCTTCATTGCATCAGCGTGTGTGTATCACTCTTCATTGCACAAACATGTGTATGTGTGTGTGTGTGTGTGTGGATCACTTCTCAGAGAATTGAATCAGCATTTCGATTTGTGTGCGTGTGTGTGTGTCATTTCTCAGTCAATCAACTAGTGCATATGTATTCATATGTTTGTTTCTCTTGATTCTGAGTCAGTGTATGTAGATGTGTGTGTTTGTGTTCATCACTTTCCTGTTCTGGTGTTCTGGATAAACCACGGCCCGAAGCGCGTGCCCTGGGGTCCTGCTCTCTTCCTTTTCAGTCCGTTTGGGTCCATTGGTGCTGCTGCCCAAAATTCTGTCCATACTGGTTCTGGCCCCAATTGAGGCAGTCCTTTTCTCCAGTGTCCTGCATCTTCTCCTTGTCCAGCTCCTCCTTAACTTGACCCTTTTTGCTTCTGTAGCTCCTTCAGGGTTTGCTCCTGCTGTTGGAGCTTCTCGTCAGGTTTGGCAACCTCCTGCTGCAGCAAACTCCGGCCTGATTTCAAGTCCTGTATCTGGGACTCTAAGCCTGACTGATGGGTTCGATTAGCAGCCAGCTCCTCCTGAGGCATGCTCAGTTTCTGCTCTGATGCCTTGAGCTCTTACTGAGGGCCGAAACCTCAGAGTCTTTTCCGTACACGTCAGATTGAAGTTTATTGATGTTTTCCTTGCTTTGCTCCACGGCCTTCTGCAGCTCTGCTGTTCGGCTCTTCTCAGAGGTCAGCTCCTGGCTGAGCCCCGACACCTGTGCCTTCAGCTTATGTTCTTCTGGTGCTTTTGTCCAATCTGAGGTGCCTCCTGACCTCAGTTACTCCTCGTATCTCTGGCACGCCCTTTTTGCTGCCCGATCATCCGTGTTGGTCCGTCACTGTCCTGCACAGTGTTAATGCAGAGTTGTTAAGGTCAGCATTCTCTTGCTCGGCCTCACTTTTCATCCGGGCTTAATAGGCGTCTCGTCACAGCTCTGTCAGCTGAAGCTGTCTGGAAATCTTCCCCGTGTAGTGAAACGGGCCTTGGATTTAACGTTCTACGTCTCCGCTGCATGAGATCTTTTTCCTGCAGCACTATTGACATTCTCAGGCTGTTGTTGTGGGTCCAGCTGCTGTAGCATTTGGTCAGGGTCACATCAAAGATGGTAGAGGGAGAGCAAAGATGTTAGAGGGGAGAGCAGGAGTCCAGGTCAGCCTCGGCTTTCCGGGCCGACAAAGCAGCCTGTAATTAAGCATAAAGAGAAAAAACAAAAACAAAACAAAAACAGACGAACAGGAAAATGATGTTGTTTTGGCTGTGTTATTCAGAGAGGGGCCAGGCCCTGTGTCAGCCTTCTCCCCCCCTTTTTTTTGTTTTTTCTCACTATATAATCAAGTCATAACCCACCAAGTTGACAGGACAACACAGGTACATGTTAAAATCCTTAAGATCATGTTTAATAATTCAAAAAAGGAATTTTATTTCATTCAGTAATCACTTGTATTAATCAATCAGAAGAAAACATGTCACAATTTGACTCTTTTAACCACTAAATTTGTTGTTTCATCACTGGTTGGTCATACCAGTGTCTTTCTTTTTGAAGTCAAGTTGTTGTCCTGCAACCCAGAGAGTTTATTTGTTAGTAGTGGATAAACTTTATCATTTAACAACAGGTGTATGTTAAGTTTCGCTGCTTTAACCTTGCTGGAAAATCTTCACGTGTTCATGAATGTAAGCTGTTTCTTCATTGCGTGTGTGTGCATTTGTGGGTGGGATATTTTAACTTTTTTCTCAAACAAGGCATTTCTTTAGTTGTGTGTGTTTTTAATTTTGTTTCCCAAATTTTGATTTCCCACCTTAAATAACAGCATTCCATGTCTTCAGCCAGGAATTAGAGCTTGCTTGTGAGATTCAGGGACACATGGTGCCAAAAACAATTCAGTGAAAAACGTGCCTGAAAATTTCCAGTGATGGTAACCGATAACTGGAGGAGAAGATGTCCTTTAAGCTTCTTTTTCGGGTGGGGACAAAATGAGAGGTCAAGCTGTAAAATTTTGAGCCAGAGCTTGGCCTGTCTGTCGTCCCAATTTTGTTAATCTATCCTTTTGCCGCTGTACTCAGGTCTCCAGGTTAAGAGAAATCCACCTGTATTAAGAGACTAAAACATTCATTTACTATTTTTCTTACAACATCCATTTGGTTCATCTGCCTAGATTTTACTCTCTCTCTTGGTGCATAGTTCACACAGTCAGGGAGTTGCCTTTTATGGGCATGCAAATTTCCGGTCACTTACCCCCAGCAGCTGCAAAGCCGTCTCTCCTATATCAAAACCCAGCCAAACATTAAACATTCACCGTAGTCATTCAAAACTTTATTTATAATATTATAATCAGCAAAATCAGCGTTTTAATTACAGGCATGTATCATTGTTTGCAAATCATAATTATAAAACTCAATAACACGCTAAACAGGAAGTCCTCTGTGGGCTTCACAGCAGCCACCTCATTTGCATGTTCACACACCGTCTAAGAATAGCTCGCAGCGCTGCAGCGCGCTGTCGTCACACACAGCCTCGTTTCACACTCAACTCTCTATTATATTACAAAGACGTCTTATATTTACAATCACTCTCAGGCCTGAAAGTTTTAGCGCCTACACAATTTTGACAAATTTAAGATAACGGGTCCAACCGAAGAAAGTCCAACTTTTTTGTAATCAATTAACCAGTATCAGCCTCTAACTGTATCTGGCCTCATCTCTAAAGTCCCTAACTCGATTTAAAGTGTCCAAAAAAGCGCAGATACCGTTCAACACGGTAAGGAGCCTCTAACTCCTAGCTTATTCCAGGATGCCCATACCCCACAGTCAAGCCAAACTGAACTAACCCTTTTCGCCGACAGGTCAAGTTCGCGCGTCCGCGGCCAGGAGGGAGCGTAACCTCCAGGCAATGCGCCTCCTAGTGGACTTTAACCACCGTTCTTAAATAATTTATAATACTTTTAAACCGCCGTCAACCCTCTAAAACAAGAGTATGACTGACGCAGATGCAACGTTATGGACAATGGAGCCTCTAACTCTCAACATGGCCAACACAGATGCAATCCTTAAACCAATGGAGCCTCTAACTCACAAAATGACCAATTCCCTATCAAACTACCTGAGCCTCTAACTCAGTATTATTTTCCTTTATCTTGGGCCTCTGACCCAGTACTGTAACTTATAAGCTTATTTCAAGTTTCAAAACTCATGAGATTTTTCATCAAAATCAAAACAGACACTCACCGGCAACTTTTACTGAATAGACATTTAATTTTATCGTCCAATTCAGCACACTTCGGATAAAATCAACAGGCCTCTGCCTACCTCTTTTATAAAGGCGCTTGTACACTCAGTTCGATTGCCGGATAATGTCTGCCCGTCTGACCACCTTGGACCGTCCAAGCCTCCAAAACTTCCACCCCAATACCACAGGACGAGCCCCCAAAACTGTTACGGATTCAATTATTGGGGATGGATACAAGAGGAAAACCAAAATAACAACACTGGTCCGGCCGGGTCAAGTCAAACGATGATTTAATGAACACACGCGTGGGAGATGGACACCATACAGCAGACAGCATCAGATCTCAAAATGGTGGAGCCTTGATCAAACTCTTATAGCCTCTAGTGGCCCACACCTAATCATAAAAGCCTAAACATTCACATTCTTTCTCACACACAGCGCCTAAGCTACGACCTTGGCTCCCTGTTTATCTGCTCCTGCTGAGATGGGGCAGAATGCTCTGTTCTCTTCTAACCAGACAAATAAGGTGATGACTTTCTGTGAACAGTATTTCTTATAACTCAGCAGTATAATGCATCATAAAACAATATTATTCATTCACAATAAATCAGCAGTCTAATGTAATGCAAATCAGTTTAACAAATGTAATAGTTATCACCTTCTTCTAATTCAGGAGAATAATGCAAACTAAAACTACATAATAATTCACAATCTTTAATTAGGGGTCTAACATGGCATAAAATAATATTATAATCCGACAGTAATAAAAACGAAGAATAAGTGTATTTGAATTGCACACTGTTATTATTGCACATTAGGTGTTATTGCACCTTGTTATAAATAGCCAGTCAGGTCAGCTATTTGCATTGATTAGGGCTATTGCCCTGTTGTAAAAGCTGTCCTTGAGTCTATTTGTTCGGGACCTCAGCCTGAACCTCCTGCCAGACAGCAGCAGCTTAAACACCCAGTGTCCTGGGTGTGTACTGTCCCGTAGGATGCTACGTGCCCTCTTGAGACAGCGAGTGTTGTACAGGTCCTTCAGGGAGGGAAGAGGATGTCCAATGACTTTTTGGGCCATTTTGATCACCCTCTGGAGTGCCTTTCTGTGTGCTGTGGTGCAGCTGGAGAACCACACACCAATGCAATATGTCAGCACACTTTCAATGGAGCAGCGGTAGAAGACGGTCAGCGGCTCCTTCTTCAGGTCTATTTTTCTGAGGATTCTCAGAAAGTGGAGACGCTGTTGGGCCTTCTTTAAAACCGCAGAGATGTTAGAGCTCCATTGGAGGTCTGTGTCTATGTGCACACCCAGAAACTTGAAACTGGAGACCCTTTCCACACACTCCCCGTTGATGCTGACAGGCTGCAGCTCAGACTTCCTTCTTCTGAAGTCAACTACTAGTTCTTTTGTCTTGGGGGTATTGAGGTCCAGGTTGTTATCTACAAACCAATCTGACAGGTTCTGAACTTTAGCTCTGTACGCCGTCTCATCTCCCCCAGAGATGAGCCCCACCACGGTGGTATGATCTGCAAACTTGATGACTGCATTGTCTGGGTGGGTACTAACACAGTCATGTGTGTACAGAGTGTACAGTAGGGGACTCAGTACACAGCCTTGTGGAGAGCCTGTGTTAAGGCTGAGGGCCGGCTGAGGAAAGATGAGGCCCCACTCTAACTCTTTGTACACGGTCTGAGAGGAAGTCTCTGATCCAGCGGCAGGTAGTAGAAGGAAGTCCGATTTCCAGCAGTTTAAGTATTAGTCTGTCCGGAAGTATCGTATTGAAAGCAGAGCTAAAGTCAACAAAGAGCAGCCTGGCGTAATGGCGAGAGATGGTGGTGTGGAGCAATGGCATCTTCAGTTGATCTGTTAGCTCTGTATGCGAACTGGAGTGGGTCGAGTGTGGGTGGCAGGCAGGACATGATCTGACGTCGGACCAGTTTCTCGAAGCACTGCATTATAACAGGTGTTAGAGCAACTGGTCGGTAGTCGTTGAGGCTGCTAATGTTGGCAGTGGGACAATTGTGGCTGACTTTAGGCACGGCGGGATGCAGGACTGGGACAGTGAAGTGTTGAAGATTTTAGTGAAGACCCCAGCCAGCTGGTCTGCACACTCTTTTAGGACCCTTGCGGTTACCCCATCTGGTCCGGCGGCCTTCCTGGGGTTCACTGCCCTCAGTGTGTGTCTCACCTCATATTCCTGCACCATGAGGCTTGGGCTGCTGCTGCTGTCCGATGTTTTTGCTGCTGCCGCCTCTGGTCCCTTCACCTCAAAGCGTGCGAAGAAGTGGTTCAGCTCCTCCTTAAGCGCCGCGTTACCCTCAGTCAACGTGGTATTGCAAGGTTTGTAGTTGGTTAAGTGCTGAACTCCCTGAGTTGTTGTTGCTGAAGTGGTCTTCGATTCTTTTCTTGTACGCTGCCTTGGCTTCTTTGATGCCTCTTTTCAACTCAGATCTGGCTGCACTGTAATGCATACCATCACCGGATCTAAAAGCGGTGTCACGTTGCTTCAGCAGGACCTGGACCTCTTTAGTCATCTAGGGTTTCTGGTTGGAAGACGTTTGTCCACAGTGACACTGTTGACACAGAAGTTAATATATGAGAGCACTGATGTTGTGTGCTCTTCAAGGTCCTGATGTTCGAACACGCTCCAGTTGGTGTTTTCAAAACAGTCCTGCATATGTGATGCACCTTCTGGCCAGGTTTTCACAGTTTTTGTGATTGGGGGGCTCTTCTCCTAATGGGAGTGTATGCAGGAATCAGCAGCATGGACATGTGGTCTGACAAATCTAGATGTGGTAGAGGGGTTGCTCTGTAGCCTTTTTGGATGTTGCTGTAGGCTTTATCCAGTGTGTGTTTCCCCCTCGTTGCACATTTAATATGCTGTTCAAATCTGGGGAATACTGACCTTAAATCAGCATGGTTGAAGTCCCCAGCTATAATGTGCACTGCGTTTGGATGGGAATTCTGCTGATTGCTTATTGTCTTGTGCAGCTCCTCCATGGCTGAGTTAGCATTAGCATCGACACGGCCGTTACCATGACAACAGTAAACTCGCGAGATATGTAGACGGGTCTGCACTTCACAGTCAAATATTCCAAATCTGGGGAACTATGGCTGTCTACAGTCTTTGTGTTTTTGCACCAGCTGTCATTGGTGTCGATGCATAACCTTTGTTCTTACCGGAGTGGCCGTTCCTGTCGTGACGGTGGACCGTGCAGCCTAGCAATAGCCGAGTCCGGAAGTCTCTGTGAGTAATATTATATATATATATATAATGCTGCTGTCCCGTACCCACTTGTTGACTGCAATCTGTAATCTCACTTTGTCGATTTTGTTGGTTATGGACCTGACGTTGGAGAGGAAAATCCTCGGAAGCGGTAGCTTAAATGGCTGTTTCTTTAGCCGTGCTAGTGGGCCCACCCTGCAACCACGGTTTTGCCTCCTTTGTTTACGTTTCCTCTTTGTCTTGCTGCTGGAAAGAACCAACCATGGAGACCCTGGAGCTCTTATTATGTCCTCCGGAATGCTGTGAAAGTGGTGGTAGTCCGACGTAATGCTCCTTGCACAGCGTAATCCCAAACTCAGAAGGTCCTGACGACTGTAGGTGGACTCTACTCAATGTATAATAATAAAAAATACACACATCCACACAGATACACGTAGAAGAAGTAAAAAACAAAACACCGAACATGAGGAGCAGTAAGTCGCTGCGTCTGCCATCCCAGACACCAAAGATCTGCTCCAGTTTGCCTACTGACCCAACAGATCCACAGAGGACACCATCGCTCACGTCCGGCACACCACCCTCAGCCACGTGGACAAGAAACAGGGTAACTATGTGAGAATGCTGTTTGTTGATTACATTTCAACATTTAACACAATAGTGCCAGCAGACTGTTCACAAAGCTGATGGATCTAGGACTCAACACCCGTCTGTGTGCATGGGTGTTGGACTTCCTCACTGGCAGATCTCAGGAGGTGAGGGTGGGTAGATGCGTCTCTAACAGCATCACCATCAACACAGGAGCACCACAGGGATGTGTCCTCTCGCCACTGCTCTACTCCCTCTACATTCAGACTGTGTGCCCGCCCACAGCTCTAACACCCTTATGAAGTTTGCTGACAACACAGTGGTGTTGGGCACCATCTCCAACAACGATGAGACGGCCTACATGGATGAAGTAAATAGTAAATGGCCCGTATTTGTATCGCGCTTTACATAGGACTCCAGAGCGCTTTACACGTTCAGTCATCCACCCGTCCACACACACATTCACACACTAGTGATGGCATGCCAGATTTTTCTAGTGAATAATCTGGCATCATGGTGCCATGATAACTATCTCCAGCTAAACGCTGGCAAGACCAAGGAGCTGGTGGTGGACTTCAGAAGGAGTCAGCACAGAGACTAGAAGCCCATTATCATCAATGGAGCTCCAGTGGAGAGGGTGCAGTCTTTCAAGTATCCGTCGGTGTCCACATCTCCTCAGACCTGACATGGTCTTCCCACATTCAGGTGCAGACCAAAAAGGCTAGGCAGCGCCTGTACCACCTACAACAACTGAGGAAGTTCAGGGTATCTCCAGAGATCCTCAGGACTTTCTATACAGGTGCTGTGGAGAGCATCCTCACACAGAACATCACGTCCTGGTTTGGGAGCAGCTGTGTTAAGGACCAAAAAGCTCTTCAGAGGGTGATCCGTACAGCAGAACGTTGCTACAGGATTGCTCTCCCCCCGCTTCAGGACACCTTACACCAGGAGATGCCAGACTAGAGCAGCGCAGATACTGAAGGACCCGTCCCATCCTGGCAACAAATTGTTCGAACTTCTGCAATCTGGTGGAAGGTTCCGCATCATCCAGGCAAGGACAGAGAGACTCAAGAGGAACTTCTATCCCCAAGCCATCCGGGCCCTAAACCAACCCGAACAAGTCGAGGAGCGTGTCAAATTACATTTCACTGTGTGTTAGACTTGTATAACTATGCACGACTAAAGGAACTTGAACTTGAACTTGAACAAAGATTGGTATTTAGGTCAAAATCAAAATCAAACATAACAAAATCTGTTATGTTTGAAAAAGAGTCAAACATAACAATGGAATTTTTAGAAATAGATCAAGAATATGCCATCTCCAGACTTTATAAAAAAGGTCTCACTGCAGACAGAACTTAAACTGCTTTACACAAACGACACAACAAGATTACACTTTACCCTACCGCCTACTGGTGTTGGCCAGAGGGGCCGATGGCGCGATATGGCAGCCTCAGGGCAGCTGTGGCTACAACTGTAGCTTGCCTCCACCAGTGTGTGAATGTGAGAGTGAATGAATATTGGAATTGTGAAGCGCTTTGGGTGCCTTGAAAAGTGCTATATAAATGCAATCCATTATTACTTACACAATTTTGTCATAAGCACTATGAACATGGGGAAAAAACAGGTAGTTTACTAGCAAGGAAAATTAAAGAAGTTACAGTATCCAGATTGATCAGAGAAATAAGAACTAGTACAGGGCAAATAACAACTGATCCAAAGATAATTAATGATATATTCTGAGAATATTATGCAGCACTTTACTCCTCAGACTCACAAAAAGATCCAGACATAATTGAAAGTTTTTTCGATTCTATCCAAGTTCCATCTATCAATATAGAACAGGGGTAGGCAACCTTTCTGATGAGGAGTGCCATTTAAAGTTTCCTCAGAAGTCAGCATGCCATATGATTGCATTAGCAGTAAATTTAATAACGCTCTATATTAACGGTTACACACTATATAGAACCACTTTATAGAATTATATTTGTTCGCAGATGTTGGCAGCTATCAGCAAATAATTATCAGCTATTTTGAAACAAAAAAAAATACACTTTTTATCCAAAACAAGAACTCCATAACAGCAAATGAACTGTACAGCAGAAAATGCAAATGCTATTTATGGTGTTCTCACAACAATGATAAGAAAAATAAACTGGGCCAATATGGCATGTTTGTTAATACACTCTGATCTCTGGTCTCCCACTCAGAGACACAGGTCTCCAAGTGTCCAGCATTCAGATGGCTACCTGAGGACACTCATGTGAGAGAAAATCTGCTCACACAGATATGTAGAGCCAAATACTGTCAATAAGGTCTCTGCAATGTTCTGAAGACTTGTCAGGTAGTGATTGTCCAGCAGGTGAAAATGCAGGCTCCATGAACACGCACAGCTATGGATTCCAGCTGCTTCGATGTTATGATGATGATATGTATGATTTCTATACATTTTACGTCAGATAAAAACTTTGGTTGTAAGATTCAGATAATTATTTAATAAAAGCGAGACATTTTAAATGAGAATAAGAAAGTATTTCTTTGTGTCCCCTACCTGGCCCCCTAGCAAAACTTTGCTAGACCCACCCCTGCATAGTTACCAGCTGTCAGCTACATAAAAAAAAGGATCCTGGTGTTATTTGTCTCTCAAAAACAGTTCATAACTTCCCTTCAACTCATTCATGTCACCTAAAAGGTAAACCTGTTTCTCCATCACCTATTCAGGTCAGTGTGTAAAAATAACTCAGTTGTTTGGTGGAGGATCTGGCCAATCCACCACCTTTCATTGTTCATACCGTTACAAAGAAAGAAAAAAAAAGTCACCGAGCAAATGCCCAGTATGCCGGATGGCCAGTCCAGCTATGGTCGTGCCATCAGTTAACCCTCCGCGTGCCAATTGTGGCACGCGTGCCTAGGGTTGCCGACCCCTGGTATAGACCAATAAGTCTTTTGAATGTAGATAGCCAAACTTTTTGCCAATATTTTGTTATGTGATTGGAGATAGTTCTCCCAACAGTTGTGTCGCAGGACCAAACGGGATTTGTTAAAAATAGACAGTTATTTTTTAATATTAGAAGGCTGTTTAATGTTATATACACACATAATACTTACGATCAATCTGAAATACTACTCTCACTAGATGCGGAGAAGGCCTTTGACAGGGTCGAGTGGGATTTCCTCTGTCAAAGTTTGGCATATGCCCTAATTATATCTCCCTTGTTAAGGTGCTTTATACAAAGCCCCGGGTTAACACAAATAATATAATTTCTAGTCCTTTCCTCCCTCCATCGCTCTACGAGACAAGGGTGCCTTCTGTCCCCATTGCTTATTTGCACTTGTTATAGAACCTCTTGCCATTCAATTATGCTTCCTAAATAAAGGAATAAGGAGATTTGGTGTAGAACATAAGGCGTCTCTCTCTATGCAGACAATTTGTTGCTATATATCACAGAACCTACTAAATCATTTCCAAAAATGATGACAATTTTTGCAGAATTTGGAAAAAATCTCTGGATACAAAATCAACCTAACAAAAAGCATATTGTTTTCTAATAGTTCTTCAGAAAAGTTAGATAGCACTACATTGACTTTGTTTCCTTTTACTACCTCAAACACCTTCAAAATTCTTGGAGTAATGATAACCCGTGAATTCTCTGGCCTCTTCCAACATAATTTCATTAATTTGTACCATCAAACTGAGGAGAACTTTGAGAGACTATCTAAATTGCCCATCTCGCTTGCGGGTCGAATAAATGTCATTAGGATCGACACTTTACTCAAAGTTTTATTTCTGTTTCAATGCATCCCAATATTGATTACAAAAACATTTTTTAAGAAATTAGACCAATTAATTTCTCAGTTTATCTGGAACAGGAAGATGCACAGAATAAAAAAGACATTTCTCCAAAGACCCAATATTGTAGGAGGTATGGGGTTGCCCTGCTTTCAGCTCTATCATTGGGCCTGTAACATACATTGTATGTCATTTTGGGGGGGAGAACATGGACCTGATTGGGAACGGATGGAAAGTATGACTTTTGGTAAATGGTAAATGGACTGGTTCTTATATAGTGCTTTTTACTCATCTGAGCACTCAAAGCGCTTTACACAACTTGTGCATTCACCCATTCAGACCCATTCGCACAAGCACATCTTTCTAAGTGCTTTCTAGATAACATTCACACACATTCATACTCCGATGGATGCATCGGAGAGCAATTTGGGGTTAGTATCTTGCCCAAGGATATTTAGCATGCAGACTAGGGGAAGCCAGGAATCGAACCACCAACCTTCCGATCAGTAGATGACCTGCTCTACCACCTGAGCTACAGCCACCCCATTTTTTCCCCTAATACTCTTAAATTGTTGGTTCATTCAAATTCAGATCTGGGTAAGCATAAATGTAAAAATCCGGTAGTGTCCAACTCACTAAAAATTTGGTCTCAGATTAGGAGGCATTTTCATTTGCGCCAATGTTCAATCTTTACTCCATTAATTCATAATCAAGCACACACATTGTTCTCAAGATCCACATTCCAGCTATGGACTTCCAAAGGGATAGACACAATTAAGGATATGTTTATTTATAATAGTTTTCCTTCGTTTCAACACCTTCAGCAAAAATTCTCCATAGAAAACAGAGATTTTTTCAAGTACTTACAAATACGTCACTTTATTAAAGAAACGTTTCCATCCTTTCCCAATGAACCACAAAGGCTCGCTTCAGATGACTTGTTCCTGGTGAACCCGCTAAAGAAAGGAGCTATTTCCAAGATCTACAATCAATTTTCACAAATCGAAAACACAACTACATTGGAACATTTGAGAAATGCTTGGAGCGAGGAACTGGGTATTGATATCACTGAATATCAATGGACTAAAGCACAAGAGCTGGTTCACTGCTGAAGCCACAGACTATTACAATTTAAGGTCCTGCATAGGGTCCACTTGTCCAAACTGAATATCTCAAGGATGTTCCAAGGGGTGGACTGAAGCTGTGATCGATGTGGCCAGAATTCTGCCTCATTGTCACATATGTTTTGGACATGCCCCAACATCGCCACCTACTGGTCCAGAATATTTAAAACATTGTCTGATATTTTTAAAAAACAGCTCTCCCCGGACCCAGTAATGGCACTTTTCAGTGTAACTACGGTTAAAGACTCAAATAACAAACAAATTAATGTTTTGAGGTTCATAACATTGCTTGCATTGTTATGAATCACGGTTCGGTTCGGTTCGGTTCGATACTTTGGTGTCACGTTTCGATATTTTTTCGATACAAAAAAATGTTCATGCCTTTTTAATTTGTCATTTATTAAAATTATAAATATATATATTTAACTCAAAAGTACAGTTTCTGATTGAGAAATCACTCATCTTTGGAAAAGAGAATTTATTACAGAGAAATGGCTCTTTCCAAAATAAAAGCTCTACTATACCCTTCTTCTGGGCTATATTCTCAGCAGCATATTAAACATATCAGGTCCCCATAAGGAGAATCCTGTGCTAACGGCTGTCTAAACGAGTTACCGTCCCGTGTGTGGGGCTGGACGGCGTCAACACGTTAACGAGCTAACTGCGCTAACGCACTAGTTCCCACCAATGTAATTGAGCATTGCGTGGCACATCCGACATACTGTTTTACTTTTGTCCATGACGCGCTTACCATCAGGGTCATACTTCACATGAAAACCAAAATAGTTCCAAACACCAGATCTGAATGAGGGTGGGGGAGGTTCAATTTCGGCTAGCGTTGAGGCAGTTGCCATGTTGCAACGAGCTTAACTTCTGTCTCGCTAGCTTGCGCTGCGCTCAGTGGATCTGCGCTCGACAGTGCAGCCTAGACGGAGTAGTCGAACGCAGATCCACTGAGCTCTCAACACAGACAGCATCGTCAGAAGAAAAGTTGATAAAATAAATTAAAAAATGTTGTATTGTTCGATACATATGCATACCAAACCGAAAGCACTGCATCGAACGGTTCAATACCGATACGAGTATTGTTGCACCCCTACTTTATAGATGTCACGGTCCTGGGTCGTTGACCCAGCATTTTCTGTTTAGTATGATGATTGTCTTCTGTTCTGGTTTATTCTGATTTTGGTATTCTGTGTCCTCCCTGTGCCCTTTTTGTGTCCCTGAGTTCGTGTTGTGGATTTCATGTTTTATTTTGAAGGTCTGTGTCTGTTGTCACTGTGTTCACTTGTATCCTCCGGTTGTCTTGTGTATTAGGATCAGCTGTGCTTCCCACCTTTGTGTCATTACCTGGTCTCCTTGTGTGTGTGTGTATATGTAGTGGGTGTCGGTCTGCGTTCCTTGTCGGCTCGTCTTTGTTTCATGGTGTTCTGTTCCTTAGTCTGCGTCTCTCTGCCCCTAACCCCGTTTCGTATCATCTCAGTCATTGCCTGCATTTTGGGTCCTTTTCCTCCAACACCACGCGGCTCGCCCCGGTAGCTGTGACAATAGCCTCCTATATCTCCCATATCTGCTCTAAACTTGTAAATATATTGTACTGTTCTGTTCTGTTCTGTGATTGTTTATGTAATGATACTTGTGTTTTATGTATGTTTGATGTTAATAAGAAAACCAATAAAAAAGATTTTGGAAAAAAAACTACAACAAACAAACGTTACTAGGGGTGGCTGTAGCTCAGGTGGCAGAGCGGATCAGCCACTAACCAGAAGGTTGGTGGTTCGATCCCAGGCTGCTCCAGTCTGCATGCCAAATATCCTTGGGCAAGATATTAACCCCATGTTGCTCTCCGATGCATCCATCGGAGTGTGAATGTGTACTAGATACATAGCACTTAAGTCTGTGAAGGTTCTCAGTCATCCAGGTCATCGTAGTCAAAGGAGCTTGCAAAGAAAAGTGTCTGGACGTCAAAGATGGTCACTCACAGTGGACATAGATGGCTTCTTTCACTCCTCTTTCAAACCATCTGTCCTCTCTGTCAAAAATGTGAACATTGGCATCCTCGAAAGAGTGTCCTTTGTCCTTAAGATGCAGATGGACTGTTGAGTCTTGTCCTGTGGAGGTGGCTCTTTTGTGTTGTGCCATGTGCTTGTGAAGTGGCTGTTTGGTCTCTCCAATGTAGAGGTCTGGGCATTCCTCGCTGCACTGTACAGCATACACCACATTGTTAAGTCTTTGTTTTGGAGTTTTGTCTTTCGGGTGAACCTGTTTTTGTCTGAGCGTGTTGCTGGGTCTGAAATGCACCGGGATGTCATGCTTGGAGAAAACTCTCCTGAGTTTTTCTGATACACCGGCTACATAGGGGATGACAATGTTGTTGCGTCTGTCTTTCTTATCCTCCCTCGCTGGTGTCTGATCTTCTTTTCTGTGCCTCTTTGCTGACTTTAAGAACGCCCATTTAGGATAGCCTCAAGTTTTGAGTGCTTCCTTTACATGTGTGTGTTCCTTCTTTTTTCCTTCAGGCTTAGAGGGAACATGTTCTGCCCGGTGGGGTAGGTGTAGCGTCATAATTTTGAGTTCCTTCCCCAAACGCCTTAACGCCCACTCACATCCTGGGCCATCTGACCTCAGAAATTTGCATGGTTTCACAATGAGCTCACCCAAAACTCTGCCTGATTGGGACCCACACCCAGTTTCACACCTTGGCTATTAGAGGATCATCAGGGGGTCCTTTTGTCCCTCTGTGGGGGGATACTCCCACTAGGTTTAAATCTGGGACTCCCCACCATTTGACCTTAGAACTGAAGAAGCTTCTCGGATGAGAGGTGAAACGTCTTCACGTAACTTAAAGAAGTCCAGACGCTTTTCTTTGCAAGCTCCTTTGACCTTAGCACTTAAGCTTAGAAGTGCTTGTGTGAATGGGTGTGATTGGGTGAATGAATTAGCTCTATAAAGCACTTTGAGTGCTCGGACAGAGTAGAAAAAAAGTAGAAAAGCGCCATTTATTACAGCAAGTGAAAAACCTCAATACACACTAGTTCAGTGGCTAAGTGAAGTCAGTGATTATGATAACAACGTGGAGATATCTACACAAGTACACTCGGACTGATTAAAACAGTATATACAGAGGGTAGGGCTGTCCTCTCTGAGCGTAGCATGGCCCTCTAATTCAATCACAGTGTCTGGGGTTAAAGAGTCCAGCCAAGTTACTGTGATGATCATAACACAGTAATCCCAACGGTGTGAAGTGATCCGCAGTTGTTGTATAGTGACCGTGAATTGGTGAGGAAGAGAGTCAGAATAGTCAGTCTGTGTGAGTTAGCTCTCAGCTTAGTCCTCAGCCCTGCTCTCTTCCCCCTGTGATAAAGAGCAAAAACCAACAAAACAAATAGACAAAAAATACATATTTCAATCACCTGGATCAACTGTTGAGAAGGAAAAAAGAGAAAACAAGCGAAGAAAAAGAGATCAATATAATAAACAACATCATCGTGATGATCTATGTGAATATAACAGTAAATACTAAATATTAAATATTATTGTGCAGCACGTAAGATCGACAGCGCACAGTGTGCTTTGAGGTAGCAGCCAAAAAGGGTGTAGTTTGTTTGCAAGTATGATTCAAAAAGAATAATTAACAACACTTCTTGTAAAGCATTAAAATCAGTCAATTCAATTCAATTCAGTTTTATCTATATAGCGCCAAATCACAACAACAGTTGCCTCAAGGCATTTTATATTGTACAGTAGATCGTATAATGGTAGATACAGAGAAAAACCCAACAATCATATGACCCCCTATGAGCAAGAACTTTGGCGACAGAGGGAAGGAAAAACTCCCTTTTAACAGGAAGAAACCTCCAGCAG
Organism: Neolamprologus brichardi; assembly: GCF_056152115.1. NCBI lineage: Eukaryota > Metazoa > Chordata > Actinopteri > Cichliformes > Cichlidae > Neolamprologus > Neolamprologus brichardi. The sequence continues at coordinate 17,219,466 of NC_142123.1, read as the reverse complement.
AACCAGAGGGTAGCAAACATTAACAACGCAACAGAAGGCAAAGGCAAGCAAAGGGCTTAAATACACAGTTGAGTAATCAGAAAATGGGAAACAGGAGGGAAACACACCTGGGAGAAATTAGGGCTAACAAGACAGAGGGAAGTAACACTGAATACACTGACATAAGACATGGACCTTCAAAGTAAAAAAGTCATTTAAAAACACCATCTACTACTGTGTCTAAAGGTGTAGTGTTTGTTTTTCTTAAACAACCTAATTTAAATATAATCATTACATGCTTGTTAAAAGCTAACTTCCAATATATAAAGTTTCTAAGTACAATGACCAGATAAAACATATGGCAGTGTTTTTATGTAACCGCAAAATGTTTCTGATGACTCAACTGTGGAATTAAATTAATTCTTTAGAAGGACAAGCTAAATTATTTTCAACTATAAAGCCAACATAGACTTTAACCATTTAACAGGCCACTAATCTGGTTTATGGCTGTGGACTTTCACAACAAAACTTGTGTCTAAACACATTTTTTAACAAAACAAATACTATTGTTAGTATTATTAATATTACTATCATTTACAATGTAATTAAAGAGAAATCTTCATTAAATATAAAAGCAGTTTACTTATGTTGCTGAAGAAAGGCTAGATTTGACATTAATAGATGTCACAGATGCACTGAAGCTACCATAAAGCATTAAAAAAAGCTACGATTAAAAGCATTAAAAAAGCTACCATTAAGCATTAAAGTTTGTTTTTTTTTAAATACAGGGGTTAAGAATATACAGGTCATAAAAGTTTATATGGATTAAAGAAGAGAAGCAAAAGAAGCAAAATTTGCAGCTTAGTTTTTATATTTTAAGACAACTCAAATAAACTGAGTTAATTAGTTTTTTTTAAATAAAAACTCTTAACTTACTTAAACTGAGTTCTAATAACAAATTAATAAAAACTGAGTTCAGTATACTTAATATTTTTAATTAAACACAACATTAGATTTTACAGTGTACAAAGAAGGAATAATACTAGATCAACTAAGTATTAACTCCCTCATTCCCAAACACTCCAGACAGATGGCTGCCCCTTCCTGAGCCTAGTTCTGCCAGATGTTTATGTTTTGTCCCCTTAAAAGCAAGTGTTTCTTTCCTACTATTCCTAATTTCTTAGTTGCCGAGTGGTAGTCATTTGAGTGTTGGAGTTCTTGCTATTATTGTACTGTATTTATATCACAATACAAAATTTTACCATCTAATTTTGCCAAAGCTCTTTATTTAAAAAGCTAATAAAAAAATAATAAAAGATTTTAAGTCATGGCAATGCTTTGTGTTTGTTTTACAGGTTCTTCCAAAGATGACCCTTTCCATCGTGTCTGAAATGGATTGCATCTTGGGAAACAAGCCCTATAATAAAAAGGAACTGAGGTCCTAGAAGTCCCTGAGATAAACTGAAAAGTTATACTCACATGTTGAAAGAGCTGGCAATAATATTAAAAAATAAATAAATCTGGAAACTGTTTTCAAAAAGATATAAGCAAGTAAAATGTTGTGCCAACTTAATCACTATTTGCACTTGTTTCCACTTAATAAAATGAACTTCAGCAGTATGGAATGCCTACTAAAATAGATACACTGTTTTGAACTAAGACACTAATACATGAAAAAAATCACCTGCAATGTAAGTTCGGGTTGATTCGTACTAAGGAACTGTTTTAAATGTCATCATCTAACTGAGCATGTAAAAAAAAAGTTTAATTTGCAAAATGGATTACATTTGTATGAAAAACATAAACACCTTGCCTGAAAAGAAACTGAGCACAATACATGTAATGACTGTTTATTGGCATGATTCCTTTGACTAGTTCCCACTCACATTTGAATTCCAATTTATTGATATTAGTTGATATTACCAGATACTCATCTTAATGATATTAAGATGAGTGAGGTATAATGTAGTTGTTAAGATTTTCTGTTTAATAAAAACTTTAACTTTACCAGCTTTTAAAGTCTCTTTTGTAATTACATTCAATTTGATTAATTATGAAACTTGAACTGAACCGAAATTTTACATGTGAGTTATCTTTTTTAGCCATCTTAATAGCTTGGCTGGCTGAGAGCTAAGATTAGAAAAGTAACACAATGATTCCCCCGCATGATCCACTGACAGCATACATGCCAACCCTCACGATTTTTCCGGGAGAATCCCAAATTTCAGTGTCCCTCCCAAAAATATCCCGGGGACACCATTCTCCTGAATTTCTCCTGATTTTCCACCTGAACAACAAAATTGAAAGACCATGTGCCAGAATTCATAGCGCGGACCAGCCAATTCCAGTTTCCAACAATGTGGCATCTACTTAGTTTTAAAATTACGCTTATTACTCTTTCTGAGTCGCAAAATAAACTTATTTTCAGGCGAGAATGTAGTTATGTAAACTTCAAATATCTGAGCAAGGGAGAGAAGAGCAAAGTCCCGTCACATCGTTTTCAACCCCCCCACGGTCTTTCGCTACTCCGGTTTAACGTAATATATAAGTCACTCGGATAACTTAAAAATTTTATTGTTTGGCTTTTTTCAATGTTTTATTTGTTCATGAGTACATTGGTTTCGCTGCAATTAAAGTTATTAGATTAGATTTATTTATTAACCCCTCAGAAAATTAACTGATGAAAACAGCACAAAGGTACCACATGTGCTGTCAGTGAAAGATGCAGCTCTTTTATTGATAAAGTTAAAGACAAAAAGTCAAAAGGATTAATTACCCATGTAACTGTGTCACCATATGCCAGCATTAACAAGACCTGAGTATGGCGTTTCAGAGAGCTGCTGATGTCAGACCTGCAAAGCTTCCATTTTAAACACTTGATGTACTCAGCTGCATGAAGAGCACATTTGATTTTCTCTGACACAATTAAATAAAACCTGATGAAAGTCAAAGGTCGTCCCTTGTATGTCGAACTACAAGCTTGTGATCTGGAATTCTTTCACAGTTTGATGATTCAGAGGTATTCATACCAGAGTAACCAGAGAGGATAATATATTTTTAAATATATAACTTTCTACAGGACTGAATATAATATCTTTATGTAAGAGCCTCTGGGGAGTATCTGAGTATTTATAACATTACACAAACCAAAGGTCTCATCACAGTGTTCCTGAAATGCTGGCTTTATCCATCTTCTGAGCTGGGCATACAGTGGAGCTCTGAAGATTTCCGTGTGAGGGAGCTGCTGGTGAAGATCATGAGTCCTGCTTGATCAATGCGATAAGCTTCAGTCTTCCTGGTGTTTCTTAAATGAAGCCTCTCTCAGTGGGTCAGAAGAACATCATGCACAGGACAGCTGTGATGAGAAAAAGGGAAGAAGTTTCTCCAAACCTCTGGACCCAGGAAACCCAGCTTAGTCCTCATGATCTCCCTCACTAGTTTCTCCCCAGGGCGGATGTAGCTGTTGATATAATATGGACTCTATTATTAAATGAAAAGAACAAATTACACTACACTACTGAAACCTTCTGCTGCTGTTTTTAAAGTTTCCATGTTACCAGGATGTAGAGGCCTCTGAAGATTAAAACAGTTTTATATCCATTACACTCACAGTCTTAAATGTTAAAATTTCAAAGGACAGCATTACATTTTTGATATTAACAGTAACTCTGGGTTTCTGTGGAGTGTGCAGCTGATGTCATTGCTGTCTAAAAATGGATAACAAAACCTAAGGAGTGCTGAATCATTCACTAATACAGACTATTAGAGTACCAGGTGGCAAGTATGACTGACAGTGAGGTAAATTGGGAATTGAAGGCAAAAGCAGTTGCAGGTCACTGTCAGTTTGTTTTCCTTAGCACCTTGAGGGAAATGTTGTTGGGATATTGCGCTATATAAAAAGATTGAATTGAATTATCCGTACTTCCTACTGTAGGATCTTTAGAAAGTATCACTGCAGAGGTTTATGTGAGCACCTGAATGCTGGGATTATGAAGTTATTTTTTCCCTCTAGTGTCAAGTAAAAAGCTCTTCGCTGTCAAAATAAAATAAATAAATAATTGAGAAGTCATGGCAATGCTTTATGTTTGTTCCAGATTCTTCCTAAGATATATAATAAATAGTAAAACAAAAAAAAGAATAATCTGGAAACAGTTTCCAATTGAATTTATTGTAATTCAATATGCAGTATGCATGATGAATTACAATAAATATTTTTTATTTTTGTCCACACAGAAGTTTATGTAATCCGTAATGCAGTCTGTGATGCTGTTGAGGTCATCCTCCTTCCTTACTGTGCGTTTCACTACTGGTTCTCTGTGTACTAGAGGTTTATACACAGGTTGGAGATGAAACAGATTGTGATCTGAGCTCCCCAGGGGAGGAAGAGGTGATGAGCTGTATGCCTCCTTGGTGTTGGAATACAATAAGTCCAATGTTTTATTGTCTCTGGAGTGGCAGGTAGTATACTGGGTGAAGGTGGGGAGAGTGGAGGACAGGGAGATGTGATGCAATGAATTCTAGTAGTGTGCACTACGGCCAACCCATGTTTTTGTCTGCATTTGGCAAACAGGTTTTGCAGCTGTTTGAGCTAAGATTTTCAAATTATTGACAAAATGAAAACCTATACGTTGTTTCGGGCAAGAACTCCATTCAAATGCACGAAACGCACTGTCTTGACGAAATAAAGCATTTTTTGACAACTTCCTATAAATAGCAGTAACCTTTGATGGAAGACAGACATATTTATGGCTTTATCTTATAGAATTCAATATCCCTGTGCTGGGCAAACAGGTTTTTCAGCTGTTTGAGGTAAGATTTTAAAGTTATTCACAAAATGAAAACCTATACTTTGTTTCAGGCGAGAACTCCATTCAAATGAGAAGCACTGTCTTGATGAAAGAAAGCCTTTTTGTACAACTTCATAAACATAGCTATAACTTTTGATAGAAGACTCAGATAGGTTTATTTATGGCAACCAAATGTCACATGTTGCCATATCATTTTTTTTTTGATTGGCTGACATGGTAAAATCTAACAGCAATAGGGAAGGTGTGTTTTTTCTTTTCCTTTTTTCACTCGCAAGCAGAGAGTGTTTGCTAGCGCTGTCTGTTGAAAACGCCGTTTTTACCGTTCTTCCCGCTGAACACCAATGTTTTGATCAGAAAAAAACATTGCGTGTATTTTACGTGGCCCATCGACACAATTCAAAAACTGGTATATAGGTTGAAGTCTGCACTTTCGACCCAAAAACACTTTCATTCGCCAAGACAGTGCGTTTCTCACTGATACACTGATGGGGAAGTCGCCCGAAACAAAGTATAGGTTTTCATTATGTGACTAACTTGAAAACCTTAGCTCAAACTGCTGCAAAACCTGTTTGCCAAGCACGGGGATGGATATTGAATTCTATAAGATAACGCCATAAATATGTGTGTCTGAGTCTTCTATCAAAACTTACAGCTATTTATATGAAGTTGTACAAAAAGGCTTTATTTCGTCAAGACAGTGCGTTTCCTACGATTACATGCATTTGAATGGGGGAATTCGCCCAAAACAAAGTATAGGTTTTAATTATGTGAATAACGTGAAAACCTTAGCTCAAACTGCTGCAAAACCTGTTTGCCCAGCACGGGGATCTTGAATTCTATAAGATAACCCCTCAAATATGTGTGTATGCTTCTTCTATCAAGACTTACAGCTATTTATATGAAGTTGTACAAAAACGCTTTATTTCGTCAAGACAGTGCGTTTCCTACGATTACATGCATTTGAATTGGGGAATTCGCCCAAAACAAAGTATAGGTTTTCATTATGTGAATAACTTGAAAACCTTAGCTCAAACAAATGCAAAACCTGTTTGCCCAGCACGGGGATGGATATTGAATTCTATAAGATAACGTCATAAATATGTGTGTCTGAGTCTTCTATCAAAAATTACAGCTATTTATATGAAGTTGTACAAAAACGCTTTATTTCGTCAAGACAGTGCGTTTCCTATGATTACATGCATTTGAATGGGGGAATCCGCCCGAAACAAAGTATAGGTTTTCATTATGTGAATAACTTGAAAACCTTAGCTCAAACAGCTGCAAAACCTGTTTGCCCAGAACGGGGATGGATATTGAATTCTATAAGATAACGCCGTAAATATGTGTGTCTGCTTCTTCTATCAAGACTCACAGCTATTTATATGAAGTTGTACAAAAATGCTTTATTTAGTCAAGACAGTGCGTTTTCTACAATTACATGCATTTGAATGGGTGAATTCGCCCGAAACAAAGTATAGGTTTTCATTATGTGACTAACTTGAAAACCTTAGCTCAAACAGCTTCAAAACCTGTTTGCCCAGCACGGGGATGGATATTGAATTCTATAAGATAACGCCACAAATATATGTGTATGCTTCTTCTATCAAGACTTACAGCTATTTATATGAAGTTGCACAAAAACGCTTTATTTAGTCAAGACAGTGCGTTTTCTACAATTACATGCATTTGAATGGGTGAATTCGCCCGAAACAAAGTATAGGTTTTCATTATGTGACTAACTTGAAAACCTTAGCTCAAACAGCTTCAAAACCTGTTTGCCCAGCACGGGGATGGATATTGAATTCTATAAGATAACGCCACAAATATATGTGTATGCTTCTTCTATCAAGACTTACAGCTATTTATATGAAGTTGCACAAAAACGCTTTATTTAGTCAAGACAGTGCGTTTCCTACGATTACATGCATTTGAATGGGGGAATTCGCCCGAAACAAAGTATAGGTTTTCATTATGTGAATAACTTGAAAACCTTAGCTCAAACAGCTGCAAAACCTGTTTGCCCAGCACGGGGATCTTGAATTCTATAAGATAACGCCACGAATATGTGTGTATGCTTCTTCTATCAAGACTTACAGCTATTTATATAAAGTTGCACAAAAACGCTTTATTTAGTCAAGACAGTGCGTTTCCTACAATTACATGCATTTGAATGGGGGAATTGGCCCAAAACAAAGTATAGGTTTTTATTATGTGAATAACTTGAAAACCTTAGCTCAAACAGCTGCAAAACCTGTTTGCCCAGCACGGGGATCTTGAATTCTATAGGATAACGCCACAAATATGTGTGTATGCTTCTTCTATCAAGACTTACAGCTCTTTATATGAAGTTGTACAAAAACGCTTTATTTAGTCAAGACAGTGCGTTTCCTATGATTACATGCATTTGAATGGGGGAATTCGCCAAAAACAAAGTATACGTTTTCATTATGTGAATAACGTGAAAACCTTAGCTCAAACTGCTGCAAAACCTGTTTGCCCAGCACGGGAATGGATATTGAATTCTATAAGATAACGCCATAAATATGTGTCTCTGAGTCTTCTATCAAAACTTACAGCTATTTATATGAAGTTGTACAAAAACGCTTTATTTCGTCAAGACAGTGCGTTTCCTACGATTACATGCATTTGAATGGGGGAAGTCGCCCGAAACAAAGTATAGGTTTTCATTATGTGACTAACTTGAAAACCTTAGCTCAAACTGCTGCAAAACCTGTTTGCCAAGCACGGGGATGGATATTGAATTCTATAAGATAACGCCATAAATATGTGTGTCTGAGTTTTCTATCAAAACTTACAGCTATTTATATGAAGTTGTACAAAAACGCTTTATTTCGTCAAGACAGTGCGTTTCCTACGATTACATGCATTTGAATGGGGGAATTCGCCCAAAACAAAGTATAGGTTTTCATTATGTGAATAACTTGAAAACCTTAGCTCAAACAGCTTCAAAACCTGTTTGCCCACCACGGGGATCTTGAATTCTATAAGATAACGCCACAAATATGTGTGTATGCTTCTTCTATCAAGACTTACAGCTATTTATATGAAGTTGTACAAAAACGCTTTATTTCGTCAAGACAGTGCGTTTCCTACGATTACATGCATTTGAATGGGGGAATTCGCATGAAACAAAGTATAGGTTTTCATTATGTGACAAACTTGAAAACTTTAGCTCAAACTGCTGCAAAACCTGTTTGCCCAGCACGGGAATGGATATTGAATTCTATAAGATGACGCCACAAATATGTGTGTATGCTTCTTCTATCAAAACTTACAGCTATTTATATGAAGTTGTACAAAAACGCTTTATTTAGTCAAGACAGTGCGTTTCCTACGATTACATGCATTTGAATGGGGGAATTCGCCCGAAACAAAGTATAGGTTTTCATTATGTGAATAACGTGAAAACCTTAGCTCAAACTGCTGCAAAACCTGTTTGCCCAGCACGGGGATCTTGAATTCTATAAGATAACGCCACAAATATGTTTGTATGCTTCTTCTTTCAAGACTTACAGCTATATATATGAAGTTGTACAAAAACGCTTTATTTAGTCAAGACAGTGCGTTTCCTACGATTACATGCATTTGAATGGGGGAATTCGCCAAAAACAAAGTATACGTTTTCATTATGTGAATAACGTGAAAACCTTAGCTCAAACTGCTGCAAAACCTGTTTGCCCAGCACGGGGATCTTGAATTCTATAAGATAACGCCACAAATATGTGTGTATGCTTCTTCTTTCAAGACTTACAGCTATTTATATGAAGTTGTACAAAAACGCTTTATTTCGTCAAGACAGTGCGTTTCCTACGATTACATGCATTTGAATGGGGGAATTCGCCCAAAACAAAGTATAGGTTTTCATTATGTGACTAACTTGAAAACCTTAGCTCAAACAGCTGCAAAACCTGTTTGCCCAGCACGGGGATATTGAATTCTATAAGATGACGCCACAAATATGTGTGTATGCTTCTTCTATCAAAACTTACAGCTATTTATATGAAGTTGTACAAAAACGCTTTATTTCGTCAAGACAGTGCGTTTCCTACGATTACATGCATTTGAATGGGGGAATTCGCCCAAAACAAAGTATAGGTTTTCATTATGTGAATAACTTGAAAACCTTAGCTCAAACAGCTTCAAAACCTGTTTGCCCACCACGGGGATCTTGAATTCTATAAGATAACGCCACAAATATGTGTGTATGCTTCTTCTATCAAGACTTACAGCTATTTATATGAAGTTGTACAAAAACGCTTTATTTCGTCAAGACAGTGCGTTTCCTACGATTACATGCATTTGAATGGGGGAATTCGCATGAAACAAAGTATAGGTTTTCATTATGTGACTAACTTGAAAACCTTAGCTCAAACTGCTGCAAAACCTGTTTGCCCAGCACGGGGATGGATATTGAATTCTATAAGATGACGCCACAAATATGTGTGTATGCTTCTTCTATCAAAACTTACAGCTATTTATATGAAGTTGTACAAAAACGCTTTATTTAGTCAAGACAGTGCGTTTCCTACGATTACATGCATTTGAATGGGGGAATTCGCCCGAAACAAAGTATAGGTTTTCATTATGTGAATAACGTGAAAACCTTAGCTCAAACTGCTGCAAAACCTGTTTGCCCAGCACGGGGATCTTGAATTCTATAAGATAACGCCACAAATATGTTTGTATGCTTCTTCTTTCAAGACTTACAGCTATATATATGAAGTTGTACAAAAACGCTTTATTTAGTCAAGACAGTGCGTTTCCTATGATTACATGCATTTGAATGGGGGAATTCGCCAAAAACAAAGTATACGTTTTCATTATGTGAATAACGTGAAAACCTTAGCTCAAACTGCTGCAAAACCTGTTTGCCCAGCACGGGGATCTTGAATTCTATAAGATAACGCCACAAATATGTGTGTATGCTTCTTCTTTCAAGACTTACAGCTATTTATATGAAGTTGTACAAAAACGCTTTATTTCGTCAAGACAGTGCGTTTCCTACGATTACATGCATTTGAATGGGGGAATTCGCCCAAAACAAAGTATAGGTTTTCATTATGTGACTAACTTGAAAACCTTAGCTCAAACAGCTGCAAAACCTGTTTGCCCAGCACGGGGATATTGAATTCTATAAGATGACGCCACAAATATGTGTGTATGCTTCTTCTATCAAAACTTACAGCTATTTATATGAAGTTGTACAAAAACGCTTTATTTCGTCAAGACAGTGCGTTTCCTACGATTACATGCATTTGAATGGGGGAATTCGCCCAAAACAAAGTATAGGTTTTCATTATGTGAATAACTTGAAAACCTTAGCTCAAACAGCTTCAAAACCTGTTTGCCCACCACGGGGATCTTGAATTCTATAAGATAACGCCACAAATATGTGTGTATGCTTCTTCTATCAAGACTTACAGCTATTTATATGAAGTTGTACAAAAACGCTTTATTTCGTCAAGACAGTGCGTTTCCTACGATTACATGCATTTGAATGGGGGAATTCGCATGAAACAAAGTATAGGTTTTCATTATGTGACTAACTTGAAAACCTTAGCTCAAACTGCTGCAAAACCTGTTTGCCCAGCACGGGGATGGATATTGAATTCTATAAGATGACGCCACAAATATGTGTGTATGCTTCTTCTATCAAAACTTACAGCTATTTATATGAAGTTGTACAAAAACGCTTTATTTAGTCAAGACAGTGCGTTTCCTACGATTACATGCATTTGAATGGGGGAATTCGCCCGAAACAAAGTATAGGTTTTCATTATGTGAATAACGTGAAAACCTTAGCTCAAACTGCTGCAAAACCTGTTTGCCCAGCACGGGGATCTTGAATTCTATAAGATAACGCCACAAATATGTTTGTATGCTTCTTCTTTCAAGACTTACAGCTATATATATGAAGTTGTACAAAAACGCTTTATTTAGTCAAGACAGTGCGTTTCCTATGATTACATGCATTTGAATGGGGGAATTCGCCAAAAACAAAGTATACGTTTTCATTATGTGAATAACGTGAAAACCTTAGCTCAAACTGCTGCAAAACCTGTTTGCCCAGCACGGGGATCTTGAATTCTATAGGATAACGCCACAAATATGTGTGTATGCTTCTTCTATCAAGACTTACAGCTCTTTATATGAAGTTGTACAAAAACGCTTTATTTAGTCAAAACAGTACGTTTCCTACGATTACATACATTTGAATGGGGGAATTCGCCCAAAACAAAGTATAGGTTTTCATTATGTGACTAACTTGAAAACCTTAGCTCAAACTGCTGCAAAACCTGTTTGCCCAGCACGGGAATGGATATTGAATTCTATAAGATGACGCCACAAATATGTGTGTATGCTTCTTCTATCAAAACTTACAGCTATTTATATGAAGTTGTACAAAAACGCTTTATTTAGTCAAGACAGTGCGTTTCCTACGATTACATGCATTTGAATGGGGGAATTCGCCCGAAACAAAGTATAGGTTTTCATTATGTGAATAACGTGAAAACCTTAGCTCAAACTGCTGCAAAACCTGTTTGCCCAGCACGGGGATCTTGAATTCTATAAGATAACGCCACAAATATGTTTGTATGCTTCTTCTTTCAAGACTTACAGCTATATATATGAAGTTGTACAAAAACGCTTTATTTAGTCAAGACAGTGCGTTTCCTACGATTACATGCATTTGAATGAGGGAATTCGCCAAAAACAAAGTATACGTTTTCATTATGTGAATAACGTGAAAACCTTAGCTCAAACTGCTGCAAAACCTGTTTGCCCAGCACGGGGATCTTGAATTCTATAAGATAACGCCACAAATATGTGTGTATGCTTCTTCTTTCAAGACTTACAGCTATTTATATGAAGTTGTACAAAAACGCTTTATTTCGTCAAGACAGTGCGTTTCCTACGATTACATGCATTTGAATGGGGGAATTCGCCCAAAACAAAGTATAGGTTTTCATTATGTGACTAACTTGAAAACCTTAGCTCAAACAGCTGCAAAACCTGTTTGCCCAGCACGGGGATATTGAATTCTATAAGATGACGCCACAAATATGTGTGTATGCTTCTTCTATCAAAACTTACAGCTATTTATATGAAGTTGTACAAAAACGCTTTATTTCGTCAAGACAGTGCGTTTCCTACGATTACATGCATTTGAATGGGGGAATTCGCCCAAAACAAAGTATAGGTTTTCATTATGTGAATAACTTGAAAACCTTAGCTCAAACAGCTTCAAAACCTTTTTGCCCAGCACGGGGATCTTGAATTCTATAAGATAACGCCACAAATATGTGTGTATGCTTCTTCTATCAAGACTTACAGCTCTTTATATGAAGTTGTACAAAAACGCTTTATTTAGTCAAAACAGTACGTTTCCTACGATTACATACATTTGAATGGGGGAATTCGCCCAAAACAAAGTATAGGTTTTCATTATGTGACTAACTTGAAAACCTTAGCTCAAACTGCTGCAAAACCTGTTTGCCCAGCACGGGAATGGATATTGAATTCTATAAGATGACGCCACAAATATGTGTGTATGCTTCTTCTATCAAAACTTACAGCTATTTATATGAAGTTGTACAAAAACGCTTTATTTAGTCAAGACAGTGCGTTTCCTACGATTACATGCATTTGAATGGGGGAATTCGCCCGAAACAAAGTATAGGTTTTCATTATGTGAATAACGTGAAAACCTTAGCTCAAACTGCTGCAAAACCTGTTTGCCCAGCACGGGGATCTTGAATTCTATAAGATAACGCCACAAATATGTTTGTATGCTTCTTCTTTCAAGACTTACAGCTATATATATGAAGTTGTACAAAAACGCTTTATTTAGTCAAGACAGTGCGTTTCCTACGATTACATGCATTTGAATGGGGGAATTCGCCAAAAACAAAGTATACGTTTTCATTATGTGAATAACGTGAAAACCTTAGCTCAAACTGCTGCAAAACCTGTTTGCCCAGCACGGGGATCTTGAATTCTATAAGATAACGCCACAAATATGTGTGTATGCTTCTTCTTTCAAGACTTACAGCTATTTATATGAAGTTGTACAAAAACGCTTTATTTCGTCAAGACAGTGCGTTTCCTACGATTACATGCATTTGAATGGGGGAATTCGCCCAAAACAAAGTATAGGTTTTCATTATGTGACTAACTTGAAAACCTTAGCTCAAACAGCTGCAAAACCTGTTTGCCCAGCACGGGGATATTGAATTCTATAAGATAACCCCTCAAATATGTGTGTATGCTTCTTCTATCAAGACTTACAGCTATTTATATGAAGTTGTACAAAAACGCTTTATTTCGTCAAGACAGTGCATTTCCTACGATTACATGCATTTGAATGGGGGAATTCGCCCGAAACAAAGTATAGGTTTTCATTATGTGAATAACTTGAAAACCTTAGCTCAAACAGCTTCAAAACCTGTTTGCCCAGCACGGGGATCTTGAATTGTATAAGATAACGCCGTAAATATGTGTGCATGCTTCTTCTATCAAGACTTACAGCTATTTATATGAAGTTGTACAAAAACGCTTTATTTCGTCAAGACAGTGCGTTTCCTACGATTACATGCATTTGAATGGGGGAATGCGGCCAAAACAAAGTATAGGTTTTCATTATGTGAAAAACTTGAAAATCTTAGCTCAAACAGCTTCAAAACCTGTTTGCCCAGCACGGGGATCTTGAATTGTATAAGATAACGCCGTAAATATGTGTGTATGCTTCTTCTATCAAGACTTACAGCTATTTATATGAAGTTGTATAAAAACGCTTTATTTCGTCAAGACAGTGCGTGTCCTACGATTACATGCATTTGAATGGGGGAAGGCACCCGAAACAAAGTATAGGTTTTCATTATGGGAATAACATGAAAATCTTAGCTCAAACAGCTTCAAAACCTGTTTGCCCTGCACGGGAATCTTGAATTGTATAAGATAACGCCGTAAATATGTGTGTCTGACTCTTCTATCAAGACTTACAGCTATTTTTATGAAGTTGTACAAAAACGCTTTATTTCGTCAAGACAGTGCGTGTCCTACGATTACATGCATTTGAATGGGGGAATTTTGCCGAAACAAAGTATAGGTTTTCATTATGTGAATAACTTGAAAATCTTGGCTCAAACAGCTTCAAAACCTGCTTGCCCAGCACGGGGATCTTGAATGGTATAAGATAACGCCGTAAATATGTGTGTCTGACTCTTCTATCAAGACTTACAGCTATTTTTATGAAGTTGTACAAAAACGCTTTATTTCGTCAAGACAGTGCGTTTCCTACGATTACATGCATTTGAATGGGGGAATTTTGCCGAAACAAAGTATAGGTTTTCATTATGTGAATAACTTGAAAATCTTGGCTCAAACAGCTTCAAAACCTGTTTGCCCAGCACGGGGATCTTGAATTGTATAAGAGAAAGCCACAAATATGTGTGTATGCTTCTTCTATCAAGACTTAGAGCTATTTATATGAAGTTGTACAAAAACGCTTTATTTCGTCAAGACAGTGCGTTTCCTACGATTACATGCATTTGAATGGGGGAATACGCCCAAAACAAAGTATAGGTTTTCATTATGTGAATAACTTGAAAATGTTGGCTCAAACAGCTTCAAAACCTGTTTGCCCAGCACAGGGATCTTGAATTGTATAAGATAACGCCGTAAATATGTGTGTCTGACTCTTCTATCAAGACTTACAGCTATTTTATGAAGTTGTAAAAAAATGCTTTATTTCGTCAAGACAGTGCGTTTCCTACGATTACATGCATTTGAATGGGGGAATTTTGCCGAAACAAAGTATAGGTTTTCATTATGTGAATAACTTGAAAATCTTGGCTCAAACAGCTTCAAAACCTGTTTGCCCAGCACGGGGATCTTGAATTGTATAAGATAACGCCGTAAATATGTGTGTCTGCTTCTTCTATCAAGACTTACAGCTATTTATATGAAGTTGTACAAAATCGCTTTATTTCGTCGAGACAGTGCGTTTCCTACGATTACATGCATTTGAATGGGGGAATTCGCCCAAAACAAAGTATAGGTTTTCATTATGTGAATAACTTGAAAATCTTGGCTCAAACAGCTTCAAAACCTGTTTGCCCAGCACGGGAATCTTGAATTGTATAAGATAACGCCGTAAATATGTGTGTCTAACTCTTCTATCAAGACTTACAGCTATTTTATGAAGTTGTACAAAAACGCTTTATTTCGTCAAGACAGTGCGTTTCCTACGATTACATGCATTAGAATGGGGGAATTTTGCCGAAACAAAGTATAGGTTTTCATTATGTGAATAACTTGAAAATCTCGGCTCAAACAGCTTCAAAACCCATTTGCCCAGCACGGGGATCTTGAATTGTATAAGAGAAAGCCAGAAATATGTGTGTATGCTTCTTCTATCAAGACTTACAGCTATTTATATGAAGTTGTACAAAAACGCTTTATTTCGTCAAGACAGTGCGTTTCCTACGATTACATGCATTTGAATGGGGGAATACGCCCAAAACAAAGTATAGGTTTTCATTATGTGAATAACTTGAAAATCTTGGCTCAAACAGCTTCAAAACCTCTTTGCCCAGCACGGGGATCTTGAATTGTATAAGATAACGCCGTAAATATGTGTGTATGCTTCTTCTATCAACACTTACAGCTATTTATATGAAGTTGTACAAAAACGCTTTATTTCGTCAAGACAGTGCGTTTCCTACGATTACATGCATTTGAATGGGGGAATGCGGCCGAAACAAAGTATAGGTTTTCATTATGTGAATAACTTGAAAATCTTAGCTCGAACAGCTTCAAAACCTGTTTACCCAGCACGGGGATCTTGAATTGTATAAGATAACGCCGTAAATATGTGTGTATGCTTCTTCTATCAACACTTACAAGCTATTTAAATGAAGTTGTACAAAAACGCTTTATTTCGTCAAGACAGTGCGTGTCCTACGATTACATGCATTTGAATGGGGGAATTCGCCAAAAACAAAGTATACGTTTTCATTATGTGAATAACGTGAAAACCTTAGCTCAAACTGCTGCAAAACCTGTTTGCCCAGCACGGGGATCTTGAATTCTATAAGATAACGCCACAAATATGTGTGTATGCTTCTTCTTTCAAGACTTACAGCTATTTATATGAAGTTGTACAAAAACGCTTTATTTCGTCAAGACAGTGCGTTTCCTACGATTACATGCATTTGAATGGGGGAATTCGCCCAAAACAAAGTATAGGTTTTCATTATGTGACTAACTTGAAAACCTTAGCTCAAACAGCTGCAAAACCTGTTTGCCCAGCACGGGGATATTGAATTCTATAAGATAACCCCTCAAATATGTGTGTATGCTTCTTCTATCAAGACTTACAGCTATTTATATGAAGTTGTACAAAAACGCTTTATTTCGTCAAGACAGTGCATTTCCTACGATTACATGCATTTGAATGGGGGAATTCGCCCGAAACAAAGTATAGGTTTTCATTATGTGAATAACTTGAAAACCTTAGCTCAAACAGCTTCAAAACCTGTTTGCCCAGCACGGGGATCTTGAATTGTATAAGATAACGCCGTAAATATGTGTGCATGCTTCTTCTATCAAGACTTACAGCTATTTATATGAAGTTGTACAAAAACGCTTTATTTCGTCAAGACAGTGCGTTTCCTACGATTACATGCATTTGAATGGGGGAATGCGGCCAAAACAAAGTATAGGTTTTCATTATGTGAAAAACTTGAAAATCTTAGCTCAAACAGCTTCAAAACCTGTTTGCCCAGCACGGGGATCTTGAATTGTATAAGATAACGCCGTAAATATGTGTGTATGCTTCTTCTATCAAGACTTACAGCTATTTATATGAAGTTGTATAAAAACGCTTTATTTCGTCAAGACAGTGCGTGTCCTACGATTACATGCATTTGAATGGGGGAAGGCACCCGAAACAAAGTATAGGTTTTCATTATGGGAATAACATGAAAATCTTAGCTCAAACAGCTTCAAAACCTGTTTGCCCTGCACGGGAATCTTGAATTGTATAAGATAACGCCGTAAATATGTGTGTCTGACTCTTCTATCAAGACTTACAGCTATTTTTATGAAGTTGTACAAAAACGCTTTATTTCGTCAAGACAGTGCGTTTCCTACGATTACATGCATTTGAATGGGGGAATGCGGCCGAAACAAAGTATAGGTTTTCATTATGTGAATAACTTGAAAATCTTGGCTCAAACAGCTTCAAAACCTGTTTGCCCAGCACGGGATCTTGAATTCTATAAGATAACGCCACAAATATGTGTGTATGCTTCTTCTATCAAGACTTACAGCTATTTATATGAAGTTGTACAAAAACGCTTTATTTCGTCAAGACAGTGCGTTTCCTACGATTACATGCATTTGAATGGGGGAATACGCCCAAAACAAAGTATAGGTTTTCATTATGTGAATAACTTGAAAATGTTGGCTCAAACAGCTTCAAAACCTGTTTGCCCAGCACGGGGATCTTGAATTGTATAAGATAACGCCGTAAATATGTGTGTCTGACTCTTCTATCAAGACTTACAGCTATTTTATGAAGTTGTAAAAAAATGCTTTATTTCGTCAAGACAGTGCGTTTCCTACGATTACATGCATTTGAATGGGGGAATTTTGCCGAAACAAAGTATAGGTTTTCATTATGTGAATAACTTGAAAATCTTGGCTCAAACAGCTTCAAAACCTGTTTGCCCAGCACGGGGATCTTGAATTGTATAAGATAACGCCGTAAATATGTGTGTCTGCTTCTTCTATCAAGACTTACAGCTATTTATATGAAGTTGTACAAAATCGCTTTATTTCGTCGAGACAGTGCGTTTCCTACGATTACATGCATTTGAATGGGGGAATTCGCCCAAAACAAAGTATAGGTTTTCATTATGTGAATAACTTGAAAATCTTGGCTCAAACAGCTTCAAAACCTGTTTGCCCAGCACGGGAATCTTGAATTGTATAAGATAACGCCGTAAATATGTGTGTCTAACTCTTCTATCAAGACTTACAGCTATTTTATGAAGTTGTACAAAAACGCTTTATTTCGTCAAGACAGTGCGTTTCCTACGATTACATGCATTAGAATGGGGGAATTTTGCCGAAACAAAGTATAGGTTTTCATTATGTGAATAACTTGAAAATCTCGGCTCAAACAGCTTCAAAACCCATTTGCCCAGCACGGGGATCTTGAATTGTATAAGAGAAAGCCAGAAATATGTGTGTATGCTTCTTCTATCAAGACTTACAGCTATTTATATGAAGTTGTACAAAAACGCTTTATTTCGTCAAGACAGTGCGTTTCCTACGATTACATGCATTTGAATGGGGGAATACGCCCAAAACAAAGTATAGGTTTTCATTATGTGAATAACTTGAAAATCTTGGCTCAAACAGCTTCAAAACCTCTTTGCCCAGCACGGGGATCTTGAATTGTATAAGATAACGCCGTAAATATGTGTGTATGCTTCTTCTATCAACACTTACAGCTATTTATATGAAGTTGTACAAAAACGCTTTATTTCGTCAAGACAGTGCGTTTCCTACGATTACATGCATTTGAATGGGGGAATGCGGCCGAAACAAAGTATAGGTTTTCATTATGTGAATAACTTGAAAATCTTAGCTCGAACAGCTTCAAAACCTGTTTACCCAGCACGGGGATCTTGAATTGTATAAGATAACGCCGTAAATATGTGTGTATGCTTCTTCTATCAACACTTACAAGCTATTTAAATGAAGTTGTACAAAAACGCTTTATTTCGTCAAGACAGTGCGTGTCCTACGATTACATGCATTTGAATGGGGGAAGGCACCCGAAACAAAGTATAGGTTTTCATTATGGGAATAACATGAAAATCTTAGCTCAAACAGCTTCAAAACCTGTTTGCCCAGCATGGGAATCTTGAATTGTATAAGATAACGCCGTAAATATGTGTGTATGACTCTTCTATCAAGACTTACAGCTATTTTTATGAAGTTGTACAAAAACGCTTTATTTCGTCAAGACAGTGCGTTTCCTACGATTACATGCATTTGAATGGGGGAATATTGCCGAAACAAAGTATAGGTTTTCATTATGTGAATAACTTGAAAATCTTGGCTCAAACAGCTTCAAAACCTGTTTGCCCAGCACGGGGATCTTGAATTGTATAAGATAACGCCGTAAATATGTGTGTCTGACTCTTCTATCAAGACTTAAAGCTATTTTTATGAAGTTGTACAAAAACGCTTTATTTCGTCAAGACAGTGCGTTTCCTACGATTACATGCATTTGAATGGGGGAATTTTGCCGAAACAAAGTATAGGTTTTCATTATGTGAATAACTTGAAAATGTTGGCTCAAACAGCTTCAAAACCTGTTTGCCCAGCACGGGGATCTTGAATTGTATAAGAGAAAGCCACAAATATGTGTGTATGCTTCTTCTATCAAGACTTACAGCTATTTATATGAAGTTGTACAAAAACGCTTTATTTCGTCAAGACAGTGCGTTTCCTACGATTACATGCATTTGAATGGGGGAATACGCCCAAAACAAAGTATAGGTTTTCATTATGGGAATAACATGAAAATCTTAGCTCAAACAGCTTCAAAACCTGTTTGTCTAGCACGGGGATCTTGAATTGTATAAGATAACGCCGTAAATATGTGTGTCTGACTCTTCTATCAAGACTTACAGCTATTTTTATGAAGTTGTACAAAAACGCTTTATTTCGTCAAGACAGTGCGTTTCCTACGATTACATGCATTTGAATGGGGGAATTTTGCCGAAACAAAGTATAGGTTTTCATTATGTGAATAACTTGAAAATCTTGGCTCAAACAGCTTCAAAACCTGTTTGCCCAGCACGGAGATCTTGAATTGTATAAGAGAAAGCCACAAATATGTGTGTATGCTTCTTCTATCAAGACTTACAGCTATTTATATGAAGTTGTACAAAAACGCTTTATTTCGTCAAGACAGTGCGTTTCCTACGATTACATGCATTTGAATGGGGGAATACGCCCAAAACAAAGTATAGGTTTTCATTATGTGAATAACTTGAAAATCTTGGCTCAACCAGCTTCAAAACCTGTTTGCCCAGCACGGGGATCTTGAATTGTATAAGATAACGCCGTAAATATGTGTGTCTGACTCTTCTATCAAGACTTACAGCTATTTTATGAAGTTGTACAAAAACGCTTTATTTCGTCAAGACAGTGCGTTTCCTACGATTACATGCATTTGAATGGGGGAATGCGCCCGAAACAAAGTATAGGTTTTCATTATGTGAATAACTTGAAAATCTTGGCTCAAACAGCTTCAAAACCTGTTTGCCCAGCACGGGAATGTTGAATTGTATAAGATAACGCCGTAAATATGTGTGTCTGACTCTTCTATCAAGACTTACAGCTATTTTTATGAAGTTGTACAAAAACGCTTTATATCGTCAAGACAGTGCGTTTCCTACGATTACATGCATTTGAATGGGGGAATGCGCCCGAAACAAAGTATAGGTTTTCATTATGTGAATAACTTGAAAATCTTGGCTCAAACAGCTTCAAAACCTGTTTGCCCAGCACGGGGATCTTGAATTGTATAAGATAATGCCGTAAATATGTGTGTCTGACTCTTCTATCAAGACTTACAGCTATTTTATGAAGTTGTACAAAAACGCTTTATTTCGTCAAGACAGTGCGTTTCCTACGATTACATGCATTTAAATGGGGGAATTTTGCCGAATCAAAGTATAGGTTTTCATTATGTGAATAACTTGAAAATCTCGGCTCAAACAGCTTCAAAACCTGTTTGCCCAGCACGGGAATCTTGAATTGTATAAGATAACGCCGTAAATATGTGTGTCTGACTGTTCTTTCAAGACTTACAGCTATTTATATGAAGTTGTACAAAAACGCTTTATTTCGTCAAGACAGTGCGTTTCCTACGATTACATGCATTCGAATTTGGGAATGCACCCGAAACAAAGTATAGGTTTTCATTATGTGAATAACTTGAAAATCTTAGCTCAAACAGCTTCAAAACCTGTTTGTCCAGCACGGGGATCTTGAATTGTATAAGATAACGCCGTAAATATGTGTGTCTGACTCTTCTATCAAGACTTACAGATATTTTTATGAAGTTGTACAAAAACGCTTTATTTCGTCAAGACAGTGCGTTTCCTACGATTACATGCATTTGAATGGGGGAATTTTGCTGAAACAAAGTATAGGTTTTCATTATGTGAATAACTTGAAAATCTTGGCTCAAACAGCTTCAAAACCTGTTTGCCCAGCACGGAGATCTTGAATTGTATAAGAGAAAGCCACAAATATGTGTGTATGCTTCTTCTATCAAGACTTACAGCTATTTATATGAAGTTGTACAAAAACGCTTCATTTCGTCAAGACAGTGCGTTTCCTACGATTACATGCATTTGAATGGGGGAATTCGCCCAAAACAAAGTATAGGTTTTCATTATGTGAATAACTTGAAAATCTTAGCTCAAACAGCTTCAAAACCTGTTTGCCCAGCACGGGAATCTTGAATTGTATAAGATAACGCCGTAAATATGTGTGTCTGACTCTTCTATCAAGACTTACAGCTATTTTATGAAGTTGTACAAAAACGCTTTATTTCGTCAAGACAGTGCGTTTCCTACGATTACATGCATTTGAATGGGGGAATTTTGCCGAAACAAAGTATAGGTTTTCATTATGTGAATAACTTGAAAATCTCGGCTCAAACAGCTTCAAAACCTGTTTGCCCAGCACGGGGATCTTGAATTGTATAAGATAACGCCGTAAATATGTGTGTCTGACTGTTCTATCAAGACTTACAGCTATTTATATGAAGTTGTACAAAAACGCTTTATTTCGTCAAGACAGTGCGTTTCCTACGATTACATGCATTTGAATGGGGGAATGCGCCCAAAACAAAGTATAGGTTTTCATTATGGGAATAACATGAAAATCTTAGCTCAAACAGCTTCAAAACCTGTTTGCCCAGCACGGGGATCTTGAATTGTATAAGATAACGCCGTAAATATGTGTGTCTGACTCTTCTATCAAGACTTACAGCTATTTTTATGAAGTTGTACAAAAACGCTTTATTTCGTCAAGACAGTGCGTTTCCTACGATTACATGCATTTGAATGGGGGAATACGCCCAAAACAAAGTATAGGTTTTCATTATGTGAATAACTTGAAAATCTTGGCTCAAACAGCTTCAAAACCTGTTTGCCCAGCACGGGGATCTTGAATTGTATAAGATAACGCCGTAAATATGTGTGTATGCTTCTTCTATCAACACTTACAGCTATTTATATGAAGTTGTACAAAAACGCTTTATTTCGTCAAGACAGTGCGTGTCCTACGATTACATGCATTTGAATGGGGGAAGGCACCCGAAACAAAGTATAGGTTTTCATTATGGGAATAACATGAAAATCTTAGCTCAAACAGCTTCAAAACCTGTTTGCCCAGCACGGGAATCTTGAATTGTATAAGATAACGCCGTAAATATGTGTGTCTGACTCTTCTATCAAGACTTACAGCTATTTTTATGAAGTTGTACAAAAACGCTTTATTTCGTCAAGACAGTGCGTTTCCTACGATTACATGCATTTGAATGGGGGAATTTTGCCGAAACAAAGTATAGGTTTTCATTATGTGAATAACTTGAAAATCTTGGCTCAAACAGCTTCAAAACCTGTTTGCCCAGCACGGGGATCTTGAATTGTATAAGATAACGCCGTAAATATGTGTGTCTGACTCTTCTATCAAGACTTACAGCTATTTTTATGAAGTTGTACAAAAACGCTTTATTTCGTCAAGACAGTGCGTTTCCTACGATTACATGCATTTGAATGGGGGAATTTTGCCGAATCAAAGTATACGTTTTCATTATGTGAATAACTTGAAAATCTCGGCTCAAACAGCTTCAAAACCTGTTTGCCCAGCACGGGAATCTTGAATTGTATAAGATAACGCCGTAAATATGTGTGTCTGACTGTTCTATCAAGACTTACAGCTATTTTATGAAGTTGTACAAAAACTCTTTATTTCGTCAAGACAGTGCGTTTCCTACGATTACATGCATTTGAATGGGGGAATTTTGCCGAAACAAAGTATAGGTTTTCATTATGTGAATAACTTGAAAATCTCGGCTCAAACAGCTTCAAAACCTGTTTGCCCAGCACGGGGATCTTGAATTGTATAAGATAACGCCGTAAATATGTGTGTCTGACTCTTCTATCAAGACTTACAGCTATTTTTATGAAGTTGTACAAAAACGCTTTATTTCATCAAGACAGTGCGTTTCCTACGATTACATGCATTTGAATGGGGGAATGCGCCCGAAACAAAGTATAGGTTTTCATTATGTGAATAACTTGAAAATCTTGGCTCAAACAGCTTCAAAACCTGTTTGCCCAGCACGGGAATCTTGAATTGTATAAGATAACGCCGTAAATATGTGTGTCTGACTCTTCTATCAAGACTTACAGCTATTTTTATGAAGTTGTACAAAAACGCTTTATTTCGTCAAGACAGTGCGTTTCCTAGGATTACATGCATTTGAATGGGGGAATTTTGCCCGAAACAAAGTATAGGTTTTCATTATGTGAATTACTTTAAAATCTTAGCTCAAACAGCTTCAAAACCTGTTTGCCCAGCACGGGGATCTTGAATTGTATAAGATAACGCCATAAATATGTGTGTATGCTTCTTCTATCAACACTTACAGCTATTTATATGAAGTTGTACAAAAACGCTTTATTTCGTCAAGACAGTGCGTGTCCTACGATTACATGCATTTGAATGGGGGAAGGCACCCGAAACAAAGTATAGGTTTTCATTATGGGAATAACATGAAAATCTTAGCTCAAACAGCTTCAAAACCTGTTTGCCCAGCACGGGAATCTTGAATTGTATAAGATAACGCCGTAAATATGTGTGTCTGACTCTTCTATCAAGACTTACAGCTATTTTTATGAAGTTGTACAAAAACGCTTTATTTCGTCAAGACAGTGCGTTTCCTACGATTACATGCATTTGAATGGGGGAATTTTGCCGAAACAAAGTATAGGTTTTCATTATGTGAATAACTTGAAAATCTTGGCTCAAACAGCTTCAAAACCTGTTTGCCCAGCACGGGGATCTTGAATTGTATAAGATAACGCCGTAAATATGTGTGTCTGACTCTTCTATCAAGACTTACAGCTATTTTTATGAAGTTGTACAAAAACGCTTTATTTCGTCAAGACAGTGCGTTTCCTACGATTACATGCATTTGAATGGGGGAATTTTGCCGAAACAAAGTATAGGTTTTCATTATGTGAATAACTTGAAAATGTTGGCTCAAACAGCTTCAAAACCTGTTTGCCCAGCACGGGGATCTTGAATTGTATAAGAGAAAGCCACAAATATGTGTGTATGCTTCTTCTATCAAGACTTAGAGCAATTTATATGAAGTTGTACAAAAACGCTTTATATCGTCAAGACAGTGCGTTTCCTACGATTACATGCATTTGAATGGGGGAATGCGCCCGAAACAAAGTATAGGTTTTCATTATGTGAATAACTTGAAAATCTTGGCTCAAACAGCTTCAAAACCTGTTTGCCCAGCACGGGGATCTTGAATTGTATAAGATAACGCCGTAAATATGTGTGTCTGACTCTTCTATCAAGACTTACAGCAATTTTATGAAGTTGTACAAAAACGCTTTATTTCGTCAAGACAGTGCATTTCCTACGATTACATGCATTTAAATGGGGGAATTTTGCCGAATCAAAGTATACGTTTTCATTATGTGAATAACTTGAAAATCTCGGCTCAAACAGCTTCAAAACCTGTTTGCCTAGCACGGGAATCTTGAATTGTATAAGATAACGCCGTAAATATGTGTGTCTGACTGTTCTATCAAGACTTACAGCTATTTATATGAAGTTGTACAAAAACGCTTTATTTCGTCAAGACAGTGCGTTTCCTACGATTACATGCATTCGAATTTGGGAATGCGCCCGAAACAAAGTATAGGTTTTCATTATGTGAATAACTTGAAAATCTTAGCTCAAACAGCTTCAAAACCTGTTTGCCCAGCACGGGGATCTTGAATTGTATAAGAGAAAGCCAGAAATATGTGTGTATGCTTCTTCTATCAAGACTTACAGCTATTTATGTGAAGTTGTACAAAAACGTTTTATTTCGTCAAGACAGTGCGTTTCCTACGATTACATGCATTTGAATGGGGGAATTCGCCCAAAACAAAGTATAGGTTTTCATTATGTGAATAACTTGAAAATCTTAGCTCAAACAGCTTCAAAACCTGTTTGCCCAGCACGGGGATCTTGAATTGTATAAGATAACGCCATAAATATGTGTGTCTGACTCTTCTATCAAGACTTACAGCTATTTCATGAAGTTGTACAAAAACTCTTTATTTCGTCAAGACAGTGCGTTTCCTACGATTACATGCATTTGAATGGGGGAATTTTGCCGAAACAAAGTATAGGTTTTCATTATGTGAATAACTTGAAAATCTCGGCTCAAACAGCTTCAAAACCTGTTTGCCCAGCACGGGGATCTTGAATTGTATAAGATAACGCCGTAAATA
Organism: Neolamprologus brichardi; assembly: GCF_056152115.1. Classification (NCBI taxonomy): domain Eukaryota; kingdom Metazoa; phylum Chordata; class Actinopteri; order Cichliformes; family Cichlidae; genus Neolamprologus; species Neolamprologus brichardi. Next base: position 17,194,031 of record NC_142123.1, on the reverse strand, counting down.
TGTGTGTCTGACTCTTCTATCAAGACTTACAGCTATTTTTATGAAGTTGTACAAAAACGCTTTATTTCGTCAAGACAGTGCGTTTCCTACGATTACATGCATTTGAATGGGGGAATGCGCCCGAAACAAAGTATAGGTTTTCATTATGTGAATAACTTGAAAATCTTGGCTCAAACAGCTTCAAAACCTGTTTGCCCAGCACGGGAATCTTGAATTGTATAAGATAACGCCGTAAATATGTGTGTCTGACTCTTCTATCAAGACTTACAGCTATTTTTATGAAGTTGTACAAAAACGCTTTATTTCGTCAAGACAGTGCGTTTCCTAGGATTACATGCATTTGAATGGGGGAATTTTGCCCGAAACAAAGTATAGGTTTTCATTATGTGAATAACTTGAAAATCTTGGCTCAAGCAGCTTCAAAACCTTTTTGCCCAGCACGGGGATCTTGAATTGTATAAGAGAAAGCCAGAAATATGTGTGTATGCTTCTTCTATCAAGACTTACAGCTATTTATATGAAGTTGTACAAAAACGCTTTATTTCGTCAAGACAGTGCGTTTCCTACGATTACATGCATTTGAATGGGGGAATATGCCCAAAACAAAGTATATGTTTTCATTATGGGAATAACATGAAAATCTTAGCTCAAACAGCTTCAAAACCTGTTTGCCCAGCACGGGGATCTTGAATTGTATAAGAGAAAGCCAGAAATATGTGTGTATGCTTCTTCTATCAAGACTTACAGCTATTTATATGAAGTTGTACAAAAACGCTTTATTTCGTCAAGACAGTGCGTTTCCTACGATTACATGCATTTGAATGGGGGAATTTTGCCGAAACAAAGTATAGGTTTTCATTATGTGAATAACTTGAAAATCTTGGCTCAAACAGCTTCAAAACCTGTTTGCCCAGCACGGGGATCTTGAATTGTATAAGATAACGCCGTAAATATGTGTGTATGCTTCTTCTATAAAGACTTACAGCTATTTATATGAAGTTGTAAAAAAACGCTTAATTTCGTCAAGACAGTGCGTTTCCTATGATTACATGCATTTGAATGGGGGAATTTTACCGAAACAAAGTATAGGTTTTCATTATGTGAATAACTTGAAAATCTCCGCTCAAACAGCTTCAAAACCTGTTTGCCCAGCACGGAGATCTTGAATTGTATAAGAGAAAGCCACAAATATGTGTGTATGCTTCTTCTATCAAGACTTACAGCTATTTATATGAAGTTGTACAAAAACGCTTTATTTCGTCAAGACAGTGCGTTTCCTACGATTACATGCATTTGAATGGGGGAATTTTGCCGAAACAAAGTATAGGTTTTCATTATGTGAATAACTTGAAAATGTTGGCTCAAACAGCTTCAAAACCTGTTTGCCCAGCACGGGGATCTTGAATTGTATAAGAGAAAGCCACAAATATGTGTGTATGCTTCTTCTATCAAGACTTAGAGCTATTTATATGAAGTTGTACAAAAACGCTTTATTTCGTCAAGACAGTGCGTTTCCTACGATTACATGCATTTGAATGGGGGAATTCGCCCAAAACAAAGTATAGGTTTTCATTATGTGAATAACTTGAAAATCTTGCCTCAAACAGCTTCAAAACCTGTTTGCCCAGCACGGGGATCTTGAATTGTATAAGATAACGCCGTAAATATGTGTGTCTGACTGTTCTATCAAGACTTACAGCTATTTTTATGAAGTTGTACAAAAACGCTTTATTTCGTCAAGACAGTGCGTTTCCTACGATTACATGCATTTGAATGGGGGAATTTTGCCGAAACAAAGTATAGGTTTTCATTATGTGAATAACTTGAAAATCTTGGCTCAAACAGCTTCAAAACCTGTTTGCCCAGCACGGGGATCTTGAATTGTATAAGATAACGCCGTAAATATGTGTGTCTGACTCTTCTATCAAGACTTACAGCTATTTTTATGAAGTTGTACAAAAACGCTTTATTTCGTCAAGACAGTGCGTTTCCTACGATTACATGCATTTGAATGGGGGAATTTTGCCGAAACAAAGTATAGGTTTTCATTATGTGAATAACTTGAAAATCTTGGCTCAAACAGCTTCAAAACCTGTTTGCCCAGCACGGGGATCTTGAATTGTATAAGATAACGCCGTAAATATGTGTGTCTGACTCTTCTATCAAGACTTACAGCTATTTTATGAAGTTGTACAAAAACGCTTTATTTTGTCAAGACAGTGCGTTTCCTACGATTACATGCATTTGAATGGGGGAATTTTGCCGAAACAAAGTATAGGTTTTCATTATGTGAATAACTTGAAAATCTCGGCTCAAACAGCTTCAAAACCTGTTTGCCCAGCACGGGAATCTTGAATTGTATAAGATAACGCCGTAAATATGTGTGTCTGACTCTTCTATCAAGACTTACAGCTATTTATATGAAGTTGTACAAAAACGCTCTATTTCGTCAAGACAGTGCGTTTCCTACGATTACATCCATTTGAATGGGGGAATACGCCCAAAACAAAGTATAGGTTTTCATTATGGGAATAACATGAAAATCTTAGCTCAAACAGCTTCAAAACCTGTTTGCCCAGCACGGGGATCTTGAATTGTATAAGATAACGCCGTAAATATGTGTGTCTGACTCTTCTATCAAGACTTACAGCTATTTTTATGAAGTTGTACAAAAACGCTTTATTTCGTCAAGACAGTGCGTTTCCTACGATTACATGCATTTGAATGGGGGAATTTTGCCGAAACAAAGTATAGGTTTTCATTATGTGAATAACTTGAAAATCTTGGCTCAAACAGCTTCAAAACCTGTTTGCCCAGCACGGGGATCTTGAATTGTATAAGATAACGCCGTAAATATGTGTGTCTGACTCTTCTATCAAGACTTACAGCTATTTTTATGAAGTTGTACAAAAACGCTTTATTTCGTCAAGACAGTGCGTTTCCTACGATTACATGCATTTGAATGGGGGAATTTTGCCGAAACAAAGTATAGGTTTTCATTATGTGAATAACTTGAAAATCTTGGCTCAAACAGCTTCAAAACCTGTTTGCCCAGCACGGGGATCTTGAATTGTATAAGATAACGCCCTAAATATGTGTGTCTGACTCTTCTATCAAGACTTACAGCTATTTTTATGAAGTTGTACAAAAACGCTTTATTTCGTCAAGACAGTGCGTTTCCTACGATTACATGCATTTGAATGGGGGAATTTTGCCGAAACAAAGTATAGGTTTTCATTATGTGAATAACTTGAAAATCTTGGCTCAAACAGCTTCAAAACCTGTTTGCCCAGCACGGGGATCTTGAATTGTATAAGATAACGCCGTAAATATGTGTGTCTGACTCTTCTATCAAGACTTACAGCTATTTTTATGAAGTTGTACAAAAACGCTTTATTTCGTCAAGACAGTGCGTTTCCTACGATTACATGCATTTGAATGGGGGAATTTTGCCGAAACACAGTATAGGTTTTCATTATGTGAATAACTTGAAAATCTTAGCTCAAACAGCTTCAAAACCTGTTTGCCCAGCACGGGAAACTTGAATTGTATAAGATAACGCCGTAAATATGTGTGTATGTTTCTTCTATCAACACTTACAGCTATTTATATGAAGTTGTACAAAAACGCTTTATTTCGTCAAGACAGTGCGTTTCCTACGATTACATGCATTTGAATGGGGGAATTTTGCCGAAACAAAGTATAGGTTTTCATTATGTGAATAACTTGAAAATCTCGGCTCAAACAGCTTCAAAACCTGTTTGCCCAGCACGGGAATCTTGAATTGTATAAGATAACGCCGTAAATATGTGTGTCTGACTGTTCTATCAAGACTTACAGCTATTTATATGAAGTTGTACAAAAACGCTTTATTTTGTCAAGACAGTGCGTTTCCTACGATTACATGCATTTGAATTTGGGAATGCGCCCGAAACAAAGTATAGGTTTTCATTATGTGAATAACTTGAAAATCTTAGCTCAAACAGCTTCAAAACCTGTTTGCCCATCACGGGGATCTTGAATTGTATAAGAGAAAGCCAGAAATATGTGTGTATGCTTCTTCTATCAAGACTTACAGCTATTTATATGAAGTTGTACAAAAACGCTTTATTTCGTCAAGACAGTGCGTTTCCTACGATTACATGCATTTGAATGGGGGAATACGCCCAAAACAAAGTATAGGTTTTCATTATGTGAATAACTTGAAAATCTCGGCTCAAACAGCTTCAAAACCTGTTTGCCCAGCACGGGAATCTTGAATTGTATAAGATAACGCCGTAAATATGTGTGTCTGACTGTTCTATCAAGACTTACAGCTATTTATATGAAGTTGTACAAAAACGCTTTATTTCGTCAAGACAGTGCGTTTCCTACGATTACATGCATTTGAATTTGGGAATGCGCCCGAAACAAAGTATAGGTTTTCATTATGTGAATAACTTGAAAATCTTAGCTCAAAAAGCTTCAAAACCTGTTTGCCCAGCACGGGGATCTTGAATTGTATAAGAGAAAGCCAGAAATATGTGTGTATGCTTCTTCTATCAAGACTTACAGCTATTTATATGAAGTTGTACAAAAACGCTTTATTTCGTCAAGACAGTGCGTTTCCTACGATTACATGCATTTGAATGGGGGAATACGCCCAAAACAAAGTATAGGTTTTCATTATGGGAATAACATGAAAATCTTAGCTCAAACAGCTTCAAAACCTGTTTGCCCAGCACGGGGATCTTGAATTGTATAAGATAACGCCGTAAATATGTGTGTCTGACTCTTCTATCAAGACTTACAGCTATTTTTATGAAGTTGTACAAAAACGCTTTATTTCGTCAAGACAGTGCGTTTCCTACGATTACATGCATTTGAATGGGGGAATTTTGCCGAAACAAAGTATAGGTTTTCATTATGTGAATAACTTGAAAATGTTGGCTCAAACAGCTTCAAAACCTGTTTGCCCAGCACGGGGATCTTGAATTGTATAAGAGAAACCCACAAATATGTGTGTATGCTTCTTCTATCAAGACTTACAGCTATTTATATGAAGTTGTACAAAAACGCTTTATTTCGTCAAGACAGTGCGTTTCCTACGATTACATGCATTTGAATGGGGGAATACGCCCAAAACAAAGTATAGGTTTTCATTATGTGAATAACTTGAAAATCTTAGCTCAAACAGCTTCAAAACCTGTTTGCCCAGCATGGGGATCTTGAATTGTATAAGATAACGCCGTAAATATGTGTGTATGCTTCTTCTATCAAGACTTACAGCTATTTATATGAAGTTGTACAAAAACGCTTTATTTCGTCAAGACAGTGCGTTTCCTACGATTACATGCATTTGAATGGGGGAATGCGCCCGAAACAAAGTATAGGTTTTCATTATGTGAATAACTTGAAAATCTTGGCTCAAACAGCTTCAAAACCTGTTTGCCCAGCACGGAGATCTTGAATTGTACAAGAGAAAGCCAGAAATATGTGTGTATGCTTCTTCTATCAAGACTTACAGCTATTTATATGAAGTTGTACAAAAACGCTTTATTTCGTCGAGACGGTGCGTTTCCTACGATTACATGCATTTGAATGGGGGAATTCGCCCAAAACAAAGTATAGGTTTTCATTGTGTGAATAACTTAAAAATCTTGGCTCAAACAGCTTCAAAACCTGTTTGCCCAGCACGGGGATCTTGAATTGTATAAGATAACGCCGTAAATATGTGTGTCTGACTGTTCTATCAAGACTTACAGCTATTTTTATGAAGTTGTACAAAAACGCTTTATTTCGTCAAGACAGTGCGTTTCCTACGATTACATGCATTTGAATGGGGGAATTTTGCCGAAACAAAGTATAGGTTTTCATTATGTGAATAACTTGAAAATCTTGGCTCAAACAGCTTCAAAACCTGTTTGCCCAGCACGGGGATCTTGAATTGTATAAGATAACGCCGTAAATATGTGTGTATGTTTCTTCTATCAACACTTACAGCTATTTATATGAAGTTGTACAAAAACGCTTTATTTCGTCAAGACAGTGCGTTTCCTACGATTACATGCATTTGAATGGGGGAATGCGCCCGAAACAAAGTATAGGTTTTCATTATGTGAATAACTTGAAAATCTTAGCTCAAACAGCTTCAAAACCTGTTTGCCCAGCACGGGGATCTTGAATTGTATAAGATAACGCCGTAAATATGTGTGTCTGACTCTTCTATCAAGACTTACACCTATTTTATGAAGTTGTACAAAAACGCTTTATTTCGTCAAGACAGTGCGTTTCCTACGATTACATGCATTTGAATGGGGGAATTTTGCCGAAACAAAGTATAGGTTTTCATTATGTGAATAACTTGAAAATCTCGGCTCAAACAGCTTCAAAACCTGTTTGCCCAGCACGGGAATCTTGAATTGTATAAGATAACGCCGTAAATATGTGTGTCTGACTGTTCTATCAAGACTTACAGCTATTTATATGAAGTTGTACAAAAACGCTTTATTTTGTCAAGACAGTGCGTTTCCTACGATTACATGCATTTGAATTTGGGAATGCGCCCGAAACAAAGTATAGGTTTTCATTATGTGAATAACTTGAAAATCTTAGCTCAAACAGCTTCAAAACCTGTTTGCCCATCACGGGGATCTTGAATTGTATAAGAGAAAGCCGTAAATATGTGTGTATGCTTCTTCTATCAAGACTTACAGCTATTTATATGAAGTTGTACAAAAACGCTTTATTTCGTCAAGACAGTGCGTTTCCTACGATTACATGCATTTGAATGGGGGAATACGCCCAAAACAAAGTATAGGTTTTCATTATGGGAATAACATGAAAATCTTAGCTCAAACAGCTTCAAAACCTGTTTGCCCAGCACGGGAATCTTGAATTGTATAAGATAACGCCGTAAATATGTGTGTCTGACTGTTCTATCAAGACTTACAGCTATTTTATGAAGTTGTACAAAAACGCTTTATTTCGTCAAGACAGTGCGTTTCCTACGATTACATGCATTTGAATGGGGGAATTCGCCCAAAACAAAGTATAGGTTTTCATTATGTGAATAACTTGAAAATCTTAGCTCAAACAGCTTCAAAACCTGTTTGCCCAGCACGGGGATCTTGAATTGTATAAGAGAAAGCCAGAAATATGTGTGTATGCTTCTTCTATCAAGACTTACAGCTATTTATATGAAGTTGTACAAAAACGCTTTATTTCGTCAAGACAGTGCCTTTCCTACGATTACATGCATTTGAATGGGGGAATACGCCCAAAACAAAGTATAGGTTTTCATTATGTGAATAACTTGAAAATCTTGGCTCAAACAGCTTCAAAACCTGTTTGCCCAGCACGGGAATCTTGAATTGTATAAGATAACGCCGTAAATATGTGTGTCTGACTCTTCTATCAAGACTTACAGCTATTTTTATGAAGTTGTACAAAAACGCTTTATTTCGTCAAGACAGTGCGTTTCCTACGATTACATGCATTTGAATGGGGGAATTTTGCCGAAACAAAGTATAGGTTTTCATTATGTGAATAACTTGAAAATGTTGGCTCAAACAGCTTCAAAACCTGTTTGCCCAGCACGGGGATCTTGAATTGTATAAGAGAAACCCACAAATATGTGTGTATGCTTCTTCTATCAAGACTTACAGCTATTTATATGAAGTTGTACAAAAACGCTTTATTTCGTCAAGACAGTGCGTTTCCTACGATTACATGCATTTGAATGGGGGAATACGCCCAAAACAAAGTATAGGTTTTCATTATGTGAATAACTTGAAAATCTTAGCTCAAACAGCTTCAAAACCTGTTTGCCCAGCATGGGGATCTTGAATTGTATAAGATAACGCCGTAAATATGTGTGTATGCTTCTTCTATCAAGACTTACAGCTATTTATATGAAGTTGTACAAAAACGCTTTATTTCGTCAAGACAGTGCGTTTCCTACGATTACATGCATTTGAATGGGGGAATGCGCCCGAAACAAAGTATAGGTTTTCATTATGTGAATAACTTGAAAATCTTGGCTCAAACAGCTTCAAAACCTGTTTGCCCAGCACGGAGATCTTGAATTGTATAAGAGAAAGCCAGAAATATGTGTGTATGCTTCTTCTATCAAGACTTACAGCTATTTATATGAAGTTGTACAAAAACGCTTTATTTCGTCGAGACGGTGCGTTTCCTACGATTACATGCATTTGAATGGGGGAATTCGCCCAAAACAAAGTATAGGTTTTCATTATGTGAATAACTTGAAAATCTTGGCTCAAACAGCTTCAAAACCTGTTTGCCCAGCACGGGGATCTTGAATTGTATAAGATAACGCCGTAAATATGTGTGTATGCTTCTTCTATCAAGACTTACAGCTATTTATATGAAGTTGTACAAAAACGCTTTATTGCGTCAAGACAGTGCGTTTCCTACGATTACATGCATTTGAATGGGGGAATGCGCCCGAAACAAAGTATAGGTTTTCATTATGTGAATAACTTGAAAATCTTGGCTCAAACAGCTTCAAAACCTGTTTGCCCAGCACGGGGATCTTGAATTGTATAAGATAACGCCGTAAATATGTGTGTCTGACTCTTCTATCAAGACTTTCAGCTATTTTTATGAAGTTGTACAAAAACGCTTTATTTCATCAAGACAGTGCGTTTCCTACGATTACATGCATTTGAATAGGGGAATACGCCCAAAACAAAGTATAGGTTTTCATTATGTGAATAACTTGAAAATCTTGGCTCAAACAGCTTCAAAACCTGTTTGCCCAGCACGGGGATCTTGAATTGTATAAGATAACGCCGTAAATATGTGTGTCTGACTGTTCTATCAAGACTTACAGCTATTTTATGAAGTTGTACAAAAACGCTTTATTTCGTCAAGACAGTGCGTTTCCTACGATTACATGCATTTGAATGGGGGAATTTTGCCGAAACAAAGTATAGGTTTTCATTATGTGAATAACTTGAAAATCTCGGCTCAAACAGCTTCAAAACCTGTTTGCCCAGCACGGGAATCTTGAATTGTATAAGATAACGCCGTAAATATGTGTGTCTGACTGTTCTATCAAGACTTACAGCTATTTATATGAAGTTGTACAAAAACGCTTTATTTCGTCAAGACAGTGCGTTTCCTACGATTACATGCATTTGAATTTGGGAATGCGCCCGAAACAAAGTATAGGTTTTCATTATGTGAATAACTTGAAAATCTTAGCTCAAACAGCTTCAAAACCTGTTTGCCCAGCACGGGGATCTTGAATTGTATAAGAGAAAGCCAGAAATATGTGTGTATGCTTCTTCTATCAAGACTTACAGCTATGTTTATGAAGTTGTACAAAAACGCTTTATTTCGTCAAGACAGTGCGTTTCCTACGATTACATGCATTTGAATGGGGGAATTTTGCCGAAACAAAGTATAGGTTTTCATTATGTGAATAACTTGAAAATCTTGGCTCAAACAGCTTCAAAACCTGTTTGCCCAGCACGGGGATCTTGAATTGTATAAGATAACGCCGTAAATATGTGTGTCTGACTCTTCTATCAAGACTTACAGCTATTTTTATGAAGTTGTACAAAAACGCTTTATTTCGTCAAGACAGTGCGTTTCCTACGATTACATGCATTTGAATGGGGGAATTTTGCCGAAACAAAGTATAGGTTTTCATTATGTGAATAACTTGAAAATCTTGGCTCAAACAGCTTCAAAACCTGTTTGCCCACCACGGGGATCTTGAATTGTATAAGAGAAAGCCACAAATATGTGTGTATGCTTCTTCTATCAAGATTTACAGCTATTTATATGAAGTTGTACAAAAACGCTTTATTTCGTCGAGACGGTGCGTCTCCTACGATTACATGCATTTGAATTGGGGAATTCGCCCAAAACAAAGTATAGGTTTTCATTATGTGAATAACTTGAAAATCTTGGCTCAAACAGCTTCAAAACCTGTTTGCCCGGCACGGGGATCTTGAATTGTATAAGATAACGCCGTAAATATGTGTGTCTGACTCTTCTATCAAGACTTACAGCTATTTTTATGAAGTTGTACAAAAACGCTTTATTTCGGCAAGACAGTGCGTTTCCTACGATTACATGCATTTGAATTTGGGAATGCGCCCGAAACAAAGTATAGGTTTTCATTATGTGAATAACTTGAAAATCTTGGCTCAAACAGCTTCAAAACCTGTTTGCCCAGCACGGGGATCTTGAATTGTATAAGATAACGCCGTAAATATGTGTGTCTGACTCTTCTATCAAGACTTACAGCTATTTTTATGAAGTTGTACAAAAACGCTTTATTTCGTCAAGACAGTGCGTTTCCTACGATTACATGCATTTGAATGGGGGAATTTTGCCGAAACACAGTATAGGTTTTCATTATGTGAATAACTTGAAAATCTTGGCTCAAACAGCTTCAAAACCTGTTTGCCCAGCATGGGGATCTTGAATTGTATAAGAGAAAGCCACAAATATGTGTGTATGCTTCTTCTATCAAGACTTACAGCTATTTATATGAAGTTGTACAAAAACGCTTTATTTCGTCGAGACGGTGCATTTCCTACGATTACATGCATTTGAATGGGGGAATTCGCCCAAAACAAAGTATAGGTTTTCATTATGTGAATAACTTGAAAATCTTGCCTCAAACAGCTTCAAAACCTGTTTGCCCAGCACGGGGATCTTGAATTGTATAAGATAACGCCGTAAATATGTGTGTATGCTTCTTCTATCAACACTTACAGCTATTTATATGAAGTTGTACAAAAACGCTTTATTTCGTCAAGACAGTGCGTTTCCTACGATTACATGCATTTGAATGGGGGAATGCGCCGGAAACAAAGTATAGGTTTTCATTATGTGAATAACTTGAAAATCTTGGCTCAAACAGCTTCAAAACCTGTTTGCCCAGCACGGGGATCTTGAATTGTATAAGATAACGCCGTAAATATGTGTGTATGCTTCTTCTATCAAGACTTACAGCTATTTATATGAAGTTGTACAAAAACGCTTTATTTCGTCAAGACAGTGCGTTTCCTACGATTACATGCATTTGAATGGGGGAATTTTGCCGAAACAAAGTATAGGTTTTCATTATGTGAATAACTTGAAAATCTTGGCTCAAACAGCTTCAAAACCTGTTTGCCCAGCACGGGGATCTTGAATTGTATAAGATAACGCCGTAAATATGTGTGTCTGACTCTTCTATCAAGACTTACAGCTATTTTATGAAGTTGTACAAAAACGCTTTATTTCGTCAAGACAGTGAGTTTCCTACGATTACATGCATTTGAATGGGGGAATTTTGCCGAAACAAAGTATAGGTTTTCATTATGTGAATAACTTGAAAATCTCGGCTCAAACAGCTTCAAAACCTGTTTGCCCAGCACGGGGATCTTGAATTGTATAAGATAACGCCGTAAATATGTGTGTATGCTTCTTCTATCAAGACTTACAGCTATTTATATGAAGTTGTACAAAAACGCTTTATTTCGTCAAGACAGTGCGTTTCCTACGATTACATGCATTTGAATGGGGGAATGCGCCCGAAATAAAGTATAGGTTTTCATTATGTGAATAACTTGAAAATCTTAGCTCAAACAGCTTCAAAACCTGTTTGCCCAGCACGGGGATCTTGAATTGTATAAGAGAAAGCCACAAATATGTGTGTATGCTTCTTCTATCAAGACTTACAGCTATTTATATGAAGTTGTACAAAAACGCTTTATTTCGTCAAGACAGTGCGTTTCCTACGATTACATGCATTTGAATGGGGGAATTTTGCCGAAACAAAGTATAGGTTTTCATTATGTGAATAACTTGAAAATCTTGGCTCAAACAGCTTCAAAACCTGTTTGCCCAGCACGGGGATCTTGAATTGTATAAGATAACGCCGTAAATATGTGTGTATGCTTCTTCTATCAAGACTTACAGCTCTTTATATGAAGTTGTACAAAAACGCTTTATTTAGTCAAAACAGTGCGTTTCCTACGATTACATGCATTTGAATTTGGGAATTCGCCTGAAACAAAGTATAGGTTTTCATTATGTGAATAACTTGAAAATGTTGGCTCAAACAGCTTCAAAACCTGTTTGCCCAGCACGGGGATCTTGAATTGTATAAGAGAAAGCCAGAAATATGTGTGTATGCTTCTTCTATCAAGACTTACAGCTATTTATATGAAGTTGTACAAAAACGCTTTATTTCGTCAAGAGAGTGCGTTTCCTACGATTACATGCATTTGAATTGGGGATTACGCCCAAAACAAAGTATAGGTTTTCATTATGGGAATAACATGAAAATCTCCGCTCAAACAGCTTCAAAACCTGTTTGCCCAGCACGGGGATCTTGAATTGTATAAGATAACGCCGTAAATATGTGTGTCTGACTCTTCTATCAAGACTTACAGCTATTTTTATGAAGTTCTACAAAAACGCTTTATTTCGTCAAGACAGTGCGTTCCCTACGATTACATGCATTTGAATGGGGGAATTTTGCCGAAACAAAGTATAGGTTTTCATTATGTGAATAACTTGAAAATCTTGGCTCAAACAGCTTCAAAACCTGTTTGCCCAGCTCGGGGATCTTGAATTGTATAAGATAACGCCGTAAATATGTGTGTATGCTTCTTCTATCAAGACTTACAGGTATTTATATGAAATTGTACAAAAACGCTTTATTTCGTCAAGACAGTGCGTTTCCTACGATTACATGCATTTGAATGGGGGAATGCGCCCGAAATAAAGTATAGGTTTTCATTATGTGAATAACTTGAAAATCTTGGCTCAAACAGCTTCAAAACCTGTTTGCCCAGCACGGGGATCTTGAATTGTATAAGAGAAAGCCAGAAATATGTGTGTATGCTTCTTCTATCAAGACTTACAGCTATTTATATGAAGTTGTACAAAAACGCTTTATTTCGTCAAGACAGTGCGTTTCCTACGATTACATGCATTTGAATGGGGGAATACGCCCAAAACAAAGTATAGGTTTTCATTATGGGAATAACATGAAAATCTTAGCTCAAACAGCTTCAAAACCTGTTTGCCCAGCACGGGGATCTTGAATTGTATAAGAGAAAGCCACAAATATGTGTGTATGCTTCTTCTATCAAGACTTACAGCTATTTATATGAAGTTGTACAAAAACGCTTTATTTCGTCAAGACAGTGCGTTTCCTACGATTACATGCATTTGAATGGGGGAATACGCCCAAAACAAAGTATAGGTTTTCATTATGTGAATAACTTGAAAATCTTGGCTCAAACAGCTTCAAAACCTGTTTGCCCAGCACGGGGATCTTGAATTGTATAAGATAACGCCGTAAATATGTGTGTATGCTTCTTCTATCAAGACTTACAGCTATTTATATGAAGTTGTACAAAAACGCTTTATTTCGTCAAGACAGTGCGTTTCCTATGATTACATGCATTTGAATGGGGGAATTTTGCCGTAACAAAGTATAGGTTTTCATTATGTGAATAACTTGAAAATCTTGGCTCAAACAGCTTCAAAACCTGTTTGCCCAGCACGGGGATCTTGAATTGTATAAGAGAAAGCCAGAAATATGTGTGTATGCTTCTTCTATCAAGACTTACAGCTATTTATATGAAGTTGTACAAAAACGCTTTATTTCGTCAAGAGAGTGCGTTTCCTACGATTACATGCATTTGAATGGGGGAATACGCCTAAAACAAAGTATAGGTTTTCATTATGGGAATAACATGAAAATCTTAGCTCAAACAGCTTCAAAACCTTTTTGCCCAGGACGGGGATCTTGAATTGTATAAGATAACGCCGTAAATATGTGTGTCTGACTCTTCTATCAAGACTTACAGCTATTTTTATGAAGTTGTACAAAAACGCTTTATTTCATCAAGACAGTGCGTTTCCTACGATTACAAGCATTTGAATGGGGGAACGCGCCCGAAACAAAGTATAGGTTTTCATTATGTGAATAACTTGAAAATCTTGGCTCAAACAGCTTCAAAACCTGTTTGGCCAGCACGGGGATCTTGAATTGTATAAGAGAAAGCCAGAAATATGTGTGTATGCTTCTTCTATCAAGACTTACAGCTATTTATATGAAGTTGTACAAAAACGCTTTATTTCGTCAAGAGAGTGCGTTTCCTACGATTACATGCATTTGAATGGGGGAATACGCCCAAAACAAAGTATAGGTTTTCATTATGGGAATAACATGAAAATCTCCGCTCAAACAGCTTCAAAACCTGTTTGCCCAGCACGGGGATCTTGAATTGTATAAGATAACGCCGTAAATATGTGTGTCTGACTCTTCTATCAAGACTTACAGCTATTTTTATGAAGTTGTACAAAAACGCTTTATTTCGTCGAGACAGTGCGTTTCCTACGATTACATGCATTTGAATGGGGGAATTCGCCCAAAATAAAGTATAGGTTTTCATTATGTGAATAACTTGAAAATCTTAGCTCAAACAGCTTCAAAACCTGTTTGCCAAGCACGGGGATCTTCAATTGTATAAGATAACGCCGTAAATATGTGTGTATGCTTCTTCTATCAAGACTTACAGCTATTTATATGAAGTTGTACAAAAACGCTTTATTTCGTCAAGACAGTGCGTGTCCTACGATTACATGCATTTGAATGGGGGAAGGCACCCGAAACAAAGTATAGGTTTTCATTATGTGAATAACTTGAAGATCTTGGCTCAAACAGCTTCAAAACCTGTTTGCCCAGCACGGGAATCTTGAATTGTATAAGATAACGCCGTAAATATGTGTGTCTGACTCTTCTATCAAGACTTACAGCTATTTTTATGAATTTGTACAAAAACGCTTTATTTCGTCAAGACAGTGCGTTTCCTACGATTACATGCATTTGAATGGGGGAATTTTGCCGAAACACAGTATAGGTTTTCATTATGTGAATAACTTGAAAATCTTGGCTCAAACAGCTTCAAAACCTGTTTGCCCAGAACGGGGATCTTAAATTGTATAAGAGAAAGCCACAAATATGTGTGTATGCTTCTTCTATCAAGACTTAGAGCTATTTATATGAAGTTGTACAAAAACGCTTTATTTCGTCAAGACAGTGCGTTTCCTACGATTACATGCATTTGAATGGGGGAATACGCCCAAAACAAAGTATAGGTTTTCATTATGTGAATAACTTGAAAATCTTGCGTCAAACAGCTTCAAAACCTGTTTGCCCAGCACGGGGATCTTATATTTGTGGCTTTCTCTTATACAATTCAAGATCTCCGTAATGGGCAAACAGGTTTTGAAGCTGTTTGAGCCAAGATTTTCAAGTTATTCACATAATGAAAACCTATACTTTGTTTCGGCAAAATTCCCCCATTCAAATGCATGTAATCATAGGACATGCACTGTCTTGACGAAATAAAGCGTTTTTGTACAACTTCATATAAATAGCTGTAAGTGTTGATAGAAAAAGCATACACACATATTTACGGCGTTTTCTTATACAATTCAAGATCCCCGTGCTGGGCAAACAGGTTTTGAAGCTGTTTGAGCCAAGATTTTCAAGTTATTCACATAATGAAAACCTATACTTTGTTTCGGCCGAATTCCCCCATTCAAATGCATGTAATCTTAGGAAACGCACTGTCTTGACGAAATAAAGCGTTTTTGTACAACTTCATATAAATAGCTGTAAGTCTTGATAGAAGAGTCAGACACACATATTTACGGCGTTATCTTATACAATTCAAGATCCCCGTGCTGGGCAAACAGGTTTTGAAGCTGTTTGAGCCAAGATTTTCAAGTTATTCACATAATGAAAACCTATACTTTGTTTCAGCCGAATTCCCCCATTAAATATATGTAATCGTAGGAAACGCACTGTCTTGACGAAATAAAGCGTTTTTGTACAACTTCATATAAATAGCTCTAAGTCTTGATAGAAGAGTCAGACACACATATTTACGGCGTTATCTTATACAATTCAAGATCCCCGTGCTGGGCAAACAGGTTTTGAAGCTGTTTGAGCCAAGATTTTCAAGTTATTCACATAATGAAAACCTATACTTTGTTTCGGGCGAATTCCCCCATTAAATATATGTAATCTTAGGAAATGCACTGTCTTGACGAAATAAAGCGTTTTTGTACAACTTCATAAAAATAGCTGTAAGTCTTGATAGAAGAAGCATACACACATATTTACGGCGTTATCTTATACAATTCAAGATCCCCGTGCTGGGCAAACAGGTTTTGAAGCTGTTTGAGCCAAGATTTTCAAGTTATTCACATAATGAAAACCTATACTTTGTTTCGGCCGAATTCCTCCATTAAATATATGTAATCGTAGGAAACGCACTGTCTTGACGACATAAAGCGTTTTTGTACAACTTCATATAAATAGCTGTAAGTGTTGATAGAAGAAGCATGCACACATATTTACGGCGTTATCTTATACAATTCAAGATCCCCGTGCTGGGCAAGCAGGTTTTGAAGCTGTTTGAGCCAAGATTTTCAAGTTATTCACATAATGAAAACCTATACTTTTTTTGGCAAAATTCCCCCATTCAAATGCATGTAATCGTAGGAAACGCACTGTCTTGACGAAATAAAGCGTTTTTGTACAACTTCATAAAAATAGCTGTAAGTCTTGATAGAAGAGTCAGACACACATATTTATTGCGTTATCTTATACAATTCAAGATCCCCGTGCTGGGCAAACAGGTTTTGAAGCTGTTTGAGCTAAGATTTTCAAGTTATTCACATAATAAAAACCTATACTTTTTTTTCAGCCGAATTCCCCCATTCAAATGCATGTAATCGTAGGAAACGCACTGTCTTGACGAAATAAAGCGTTTTTGTACAACTTCATAAAAATAGCTGTAAGTCTTGATAGAAGAGTCAGACACACATATTTACAGCATATACAATTCAAGATTCCCGTGCTGGGCAAACAGGTTTTGAAGCTGTTTGAGCTAAGATTTTCAAGTTATTCACATAATGAAAACCTATACTTTGTTTCGGCCGAATTCCCCCATTCAAATGCATGTAATCTTAGGAAACGCACTGTCTTGACGAAATAAAGCCTTTTTGTACAACTTCATAAAAATAGCTGTAAGTCTTGATAGAAGAGTCAGACACACATATTTACGGCGTTATCTTATACAATTCAAGATCCCCGTGCTGGGCAAACAGGTTTTGAAGCTGTTTGAGCCAAGATTTTCAAGTTATTCACATAATGAAAACCTATACTTTGTTTCGGCCGAATTCCCCCATTAAATATATGTAATCGTAGGAAATGCACTGTCTTGACGAAATAAAGCGTATTTGTACAACTTCATATAAATAGCTGTAAGTGTTGATAGAAGAAGCAGACACACGTATTTACGGCGTTATCTTATACAATTCAAGATCCCCGTGCTGGGCAAACAGGTTTTGAAGCTGTTTGAGCCAAGATTTTCAAGTTATTCATATAATGAAAACCTATACTTTTTTCGGCAAAATTCCCCCATTCAAATGCATGTAATCGTAGGAAACGCACTGTCTTGACGAAATAAAGCGTTTTTGTACAACTTCATAAAAATAGCTGTAAGTCTTGATAGAAGAGTCAGACACACATATTTACGGCGTTATCTTATACAATTCAAGATTCCCGTGCTGGGCAAACAGGTTTTGAAGCTGTTTGAGCTAAGATTTTCAAGTTATTCACATAATGAAAACCTATACTTTGTTTCGGGCGCATTCCCAAATTCAAATGCATGTAATCGTAGGAAACGCACTGTCTTGACGAAATAAAGCGTTTCTGTACAACTTCATATAAATAGCTGTAAGTCTTGATAGAAGAAGCATACACACATATTTACGGCGTTATCTTATACAATTCAAGATCCCCGTGCTGGGCAAACAGGTTTTGAAGCTGTTTGAGCCAAGATTTTCAAGTTATTCACATAATGAAAACCTATACTTTGTGTCGGCAAAATTCCCCCTTTCAAATGCATGTAATCTTAGGAAATGCACTGTCTTGACGAAATAAAGCGTTTTTGTACAACTTCATAAAAATAGCTGTAAGTCTTGATAGAAGAGTCAGACACACATATTTACGGCGTTATCTTATACAATTCAAGATCCCCGTGCTGGGCAAACAGGTTTTGAAGCTGTTTGAGCCAAGATTTTCAAGTTATTAACATAATGAAAACCTATACTTTGTTTCAGCCGAATTCCCCCATTAAATATATGTAATCGTAGGAAACGCACTGTCTTGACGAAATAAAGCGTTTTTGTACAACTTCATATAAATAGCTCTAAGTCTTGATAGAAGAGTCAGACACACATATTTACGGCGTTATCTTATACAATTCAAGATCCCCGTGCTGGGCAAACAGGTTTTGAAGCTGTTTGAGCCAAGATTTTCAAGTTATTCACATAATGAAAACCTATACTTTGTTTCGGGCGAATTCCCCCATTAAATATATGTAATCTTAGGAAATGCACTGTCTTGACGAAATAAAGCGTTTTTGTACAACTTCATAAAAATAGCTGTAAGTCTTGATAGAAGAAGCATACACACATATTTACGGCGTTATCTTATACAATTCAAGATCCCCGTGCTGGGCAAACAGGTTTTGAAGCTGTTTGAGCCAAAATTTTCAAGTTATTCACATAATGAAAACCTATACTTTGTTTCGGCCGAATTCCTCCATTAAATATATGTAATCGTAGGAAACGCACTGTCTTGACGACATAAAGCGTTTTTGTACAACTTCATATAAATAGCTGTAAGTGTTGATAGAAGAAGCATGCACACATATTTACGGCGTTATCTTATACAATTCAAGATCCCCGTGCTGGGCAAGCAGGTTTTGAAGCTGTTTGAGCCAAGATTTTCAAGTTATTCACATAATGAAAACCTATACTTTTTTTGGCAAAATTCCCCCATTCAAATGCATGTAATCGTAGGAAACGCACTGTCTTGACGAAATAAAGCGTTTTTGTACAACTTCATAAAAATAGCTGTAAGTCTTGATAGAAGAGTCAGACACACATATTTATTGCGTTATCTTATACAATTCAAGATCCCCGTGCTGGGCAAACAGGTTTTGAAGCTGTTTGAGCTAAGATTTTCAAGTTATTCACATAATAAAAACCTATACTTTTTTTTCAGCCGAATTCCCCCATTCAAATGCATGTAATCGTAGGAAACGCACTGTCTTGACGAAATAAAGCGTTTTTGTACAACTTCATAAAAATAGCTGTAAGTCTTGATAGAAGAGTCAGACACACATATTTACAGCATATACAATTCAAGATTCCCGTGCTGGGCAAACAGGTTTTGAAGCTGTTTGAGCTAAGATTTTCAAGTTATTCACATAATGAAAACCTATACTTTGTTTCGGCCGAATTCCCCCATTCAAATGCATGTAATCTTAGGAAACGCACTGTCTTGACGAAATAAAGCCTTTTTGTACAACTTCATAAAAATAGCTGTAAGTCTTGATAGAAGAGTCAGACACACATATTTACGGCGTTATCTTATACAATTCAAGATCCCCGTGCTGGGCAAACAGGTTTTGAAGCTGTTTGAGCCAAGATTTTCAAGTTATTCACATAATGAAAACCTATACTTTGTTTCGGCCGAATTCCCCCATTAAATATATGTAATCGTAGGAAATGCACTGTCTTGACGAAATAAAGCGTATTTGTACAACTTCATATAAATAGCTGTAAGTGTTGATAGAAGAAGCAGACACACGTATTTACGGCGTTATCTTATACAATTCAAGATCCCCGTGCTGGGCAAACAGGTTTTGAAGCTGTTTGAGCCAAGATTTTCAAGTTATTCATATAATGAAAACCTATACTTTTTTCGGCAAAATTCCCCCATTCAAATGCATGTAATCGTAGGAAACGCACTGTCTTGACGAAATAAAGCGTTTTTGTACAACTTCATAAAAATAGCTGTAAGTCTTGATAGAAGAGTCAGACACACATATTTACGGCGTTATCTTATACAATTCAAGATTCCCGTGCTGGGCAAACAGGTTTTGAAGCTGTTTGAGCTAAGATTTTCAAGTTATTCACATAATGAAAACCTATACTTTGTTTCGGGCGCATTCCCAAATTCAAATGCATGTAATCGTAGGAAACGCACTGTGTTGACGAAATAAAGCGTTTCTGTACAACTTCATATAAATAGCTGTAAGTCTTGATAGAAGAAGCATACACACATATTTACGGCGTTATCTTATACAATTCAAGATCCCCGTGCTGGGCAAACAGGTTTTGAAGCTGTTTGAGCCAAGATTTTCAAGTTATTCACATAATGAAAACCTATACTTTGTGTCGGCAAAATTCCCCCTTTCAAATGCATGTAATCTTAGGAAATGCACTGTCTTGACGAAATAAAGCGTTTTTGTACAACTTCATAAAAATAGCTGTAAGTCTTGATAGAAGAAGCATACACACATATTTACGGCGTTATCTTATACAATTCAAGATCCCCGTGCTGGGCAAACAGGTTTTGAAGCTGTTTGAGCCAAGATTTTCAAGTTATTCACATAATGAAAACCTATACTTTGTTTCGGCCGAATTCCTCCATTAAATATATGTAATCGTAGGAAACGCACTGTCTTGACGACATAAAGCGTTTTTGTACAACTTCATATAAATAGCTGTAAGTGTTGATAGAAGAAGCATGCACACATATTTACGGCGTTATCTTATACAATTCAAGATCCCCGTGCTGGGCAAGCAGGTTTTGAAGCTGTTTGAGCCAAGATTTTCAAGTTATTCACATAATGAAAACCTATACTTTTTTTGGCAAAATTCCCCCATTCAAATGCATGTAATCGTAGGAAACGCACTGTCTTGACGAAATAAAGCGTTTTTGTACAACTTCATAAAAATAGCTGTAAGTCTTGATAGAAGAGTCAGACACACATATTTATTGCGTTATCTTATACAATTCAAGATCCCCGTGCTGGGCAAACAGGTTTTGAAGCTGTTTGAGCTAAGATTTTCAAGTTATTCACATAATAAAAACCTATACTTTTTTTTCAGCCGAATTCCCCCATTCAAATGCATGTAATCGTAGGAAACGCACTGTCTTGACGAAATAAAGCGTTTTTGTACAACTTCATAAAAATAGCTGTAAGTCTTGATAGAAGAGTCAGACACACATATTTACAGCATATACAATTCAAGATTCCCGTGCTGGGCAAACAGGTTTTGAAGCTGTTTGAGCTAAGATTTTCAAGTTATTCACATAATGAAAACCTATACTTTGTTTCGGCCGAATTCCCCCATTCAAATGCATGTAATCTTAGGAAACGCACTGTCTTGACGAAATAAAGCCTTTTTGTACAACTTCATAAAAATAGCTGTAAGTCTTGATAGAAGAGTCAGACACACATATTTACGGCGTTATCTTATACAATTCAAGATCCCCGTGCTGGGCAAACAGGTTTTGAAGCTGTTTGAGCCAAGATTTTCAAGTTATTCACATAATGAAAACCTATACTTTGTTTCGGCCGAATTCCCCCATTAAATATATGTAATCGTAGGAAATGCACTGTCTTGACGAAATAAAGCGTTTTTGTACAACTTCATATAAATAGCTGTAAGTGTTGATAGAAGAGTCAGACACACGTATTTACGGCGTTATCTTATACAATTCAAGATCCCCGTGCTGGGCAAACAGGTTTTGAAGCTGTTTGAGCCAAGATTTTCAAGTTATTCATATAATGAAAACCTATACTTTTTTCGGCAAAATTCCCCCATTCAAATGCATGTAATCGTAGGAAACGCACTGTCTTGACGAAATAAAGCATTTTTGTACAACTTCATAAAAATAGCTGTAAGTCTTGATAGAAGAGTCAGACACACATATTTACGGCGTTATCTTATACAATTCAAGATCCCCGTGCTGGGCAAAGAGGGTTTGAAGCTGTTTGAGCCAAGATTTTCAAGTTATTCACATAATGAAAACCTATACTTTGTTTCGGGCGCATTCCCCCTTTCAAATGCATGTAATCGTAGGAAACGCACTGTCTTGACGAAATAAAGCGTTTTTGTACAACTTCATAAAAATAGCTGTAAGTGTTGATAGAAGAGTAAGACACACATATTTATTGCGTTATCTTATACAATTCAAGATCCCCGTGCTGGGCAAACAGGTTTTGAAGCTGTTTGAGCTAAGATTTTCAAGTTATTCACATAATAAAAACCTATACTTTGTTTCAGCCGAATTCCCCCATTCAAATGCATGTAATCGTAGGACACGCACTGTCTTGACGAAATAAAGCGTTTTTGTACAACTTCATAAAAATAGCTGTAAGTCTTGATAGAAGAGTCAGACACACATATTTACGGCATATACAATTCAAGATTCCCGTGCTGGGCAAACAGGTTTTGAAGCTGTTTGAGCTAAGATTTTCAAGTTATTCACATAATGAAAACCTATACTTTGTTTCGGGCGCATTCCCAAATTCAAATGCATGTAATCGTAGGAAACGCACTGTCTTGACGAAATAAAGCGTTTTTGTACAACTTCATATAAATAGCTGTAAGTCTTGATAGAAGAGTCAGACACACATATTTACGGCGTTATCTTATACAATTCAAGATCCCCGTGCTGGGCAAACAGATTTTGAAGCTGTTTGAGCCAAGATTTTCAAGTTATTCACATAATGAAAACCTATACTTTGTTTCGGGCGAATTCCCCCATTAAATATATGTAATCGTAGGAAACGCACTGTCTTGACGAAATAAAGCGTTTTTGTACAGCTTCATAAAAATAGCTGTAAGTCTTGATAGAAGAGTCAGACAAACATATTTACGGCATTATCTTATACAATTCAAGATTCCCGTGCTGGGCAAACAGGTTTTAAAGCTGTTTGAGCTAAGATTTTCAAGTTATTCACATAATGAAAACCTATACTTTGTTTCGGGCGCATTCCCAAATTCAAATGCATGTAATCGTAGGAAACGCACTGTCTTGACGAAATAAAGCGTTTTTGTACAACTTCATATAAATAGCTGTAAGTCTTGATAGAAGAAGCATACACACATATTTACGGCGTTATCTTATACAATTCAAGATCCCCGTGCTGGGCAAACAGGTTTTGAAGCTGTTTGAGCCAAGATTTTCAAGTTATTCACATAATGAAAACCTATAATTTTTTCGGCAAAATTCCCCCATTCAAATGCATGTAATCGTAGGAAACGCACTGTCTTGACGAAATAAAGCGTTTTTGTACAACTTCATAAAAATAGCTGTAAGTCTTGATAGAAGAGTCAGACAAACATATTTACGGCGTTATCTTATACAATTCAAGATCCCCGTGCTGGGCAAACAGGGTTTGAAGCTGTTTGAGCCAAGATTTTCAAGTTATTCACATAATGAAAACCTATACTTTGTTTCGGGCGCATTCCCCCTTTCAAATGCATGTAATCGTAGGAAACGCACTGTCTTGACGAAATAAAGCGTTTTTGTACAACTTCATAAAAATAGCTGTAAGTCTTGATAGAAGAAGCATACACACATATTTACGGCGTTATCTTATACAATTCAAGATCCCCGTGCTGGGCAAACAGGTTTTGAAGCTGTTTGAGCCAAGATTTTCAAGTTATTCACATAATGAAAACCTATACTTTGTGTCGGCAAAATTCCCCCTTTCAAATGCATGTAATCGTAGGAAATGCACTGTCTTGACGAAATAAAGCGTTTTTGTACAACTTCATATAAATAGCTGTAAGTCTTGATAGAAGAAGCATACACACATATTTACGGCGTTATCTTATACAATTCAAGATCCCCGTGCTGGGCAAACAGGTTTTGAAGCTGTTTGAGCCAAGATTTTCAAGTTATTCACATAATGAAAACCTATACTTTGTTTCGGCCGAATTCCTCCATTAAATATATGTAATCGTAGGAAACGCACAGTTTTTTTACGAAATAAAGCGTTTTTGTACAACTTCATATAAATAGCTGTAAGTCTTGATAGAAGAGTCAGACACACATATTTACGGCATATACAATTCAAGATTCCCGTGCTGGGCAAACAGGTTTTGAAGCTGTTTGAGCTAAGATTTTCAAGTTATTCACATAATGAAAACCTATACTTTGTTTCGGCCGTATTCCCCCATTCAAATGCATGTCATCGTAGAAAACGCACTGTCTTGACGACATAAAGCGTTTTTGTACAACTTCATATAAATAGCTGTAAGTGTTGATAGAAGAAGCATGCACACATATTTACGGCGTTATCTTATACAATTCAAGATCCCCGTGCTGGGCAAACAGGTTTTGAAGCTGTTTGAGCTAAGATTTTCAAGTTATTCACATAATGAAAACCTATACTTTGTTTCGGCCGAATTCCCCCATTCAATTGCATGTAATCGTAGGAAACGCACTGTCTTGACGAAATAAAGCGTTTTTGTACAGCTTCATAAAAATAGCTGTAAGTCTTGATAGAAGAGTCAGACAAACATATTTACGGCATTATCTTATACAATTCAAGATTCCCGTGCTGGGCAAACAGGTTTTAAAGCTGTTTGAGCTAAGATTTTCAAGTTATTCACATAATGAAAACCTATACTTTGTTTCGGGCGCATTCCCAAATTCAAATGCATGTAATCGTAGGAAACGCACTGTCTTGACGAAATAAAGCGTTTTTGTACAACTTCATATAAATAGCTGTAAGTCTTCATAGAAGAAGCATACACACATATTTACGGCGTTATCTTATACAATTCAAGATCCCCGTGCTGGGCAAACAGGTTTTGAAGCTGTTTGAGCCAAGATTTTCAAGTTATTCACATAATGAAAACCTATAATTTTTTCGGCAAAATTCCCCCGTTCAAATGCATGTAATCGTAGGAAACGCACTGTCTTGACGAAATAAAGCGTTTTTGTACAACTTCATAAAAATAGCTGTAAGTCTTGATAGAAAAGTCAGACACACATATTTACGGCGTTATCTTATACAATTCAAGATCCCCGTGCTGGGCAAACAGGGTTTGAAGCTGTTTGAGCCAAGATTTTCAAGTTATTCACATAATGAAAACCTATACTTTGTTTCGGGCGCATTCCCCCTTTCAAATGCATGTAATCGTAGGAAACGCACTGTCTTGACGAAATAAAGCGTTTTTGTACAACTTCATAAAAATAGCTGTAAGTCTTGATAGAAGAAGCATACACACATATTTACGGCGTTATCTTATACAATTCAAGATCCCCGTGCTGGGCAAACAGGTTTTGAAGCTGTTTGAGCCAAGATTTTCAAGTTATTCACATAATGAAAACCTATACTTTGTGTCGGCAAAATTCCCCCTTTCAAATGCATGTAATCGTAGGAAATGCACTGTCTTGACGAAATAAAGCGTTTTTGTACAACTTCATATAAATAGCTGTAAGTCTTGATAGAAGAAGCATACACACATATTTACGGCGTTATCTTATACAATTCAAGATCCCCGTGCTGGGCAAACAGGTTTTGAAGCTGTTTGAGCCAAGATTTTCAAGTTATTCACATAATGAAAACCTATACTTTGTTTCGGCCGAATTCCTCCATTAAATATATGTAATCGTAGGAAACGCACAGTTTTTTTACGAAATAAAGCGTTTTTGTACAACTTCATATAAATAGCTGTAAGTCTTGATAGAAGAGTCAGACACACATATTTACGGCATATACAATTCAAGATTCCCGTGCTGGGCAAACAGGTTTTGAAGCTGTTTGAGCTAAGATTTTCAAGTTATTCACATAATGAAAACCTATACTTTGTTTCGGGCGCATTCCCAAATTCAAATGCATGTAATCGTAGGAAACGCACTGTCTTGACGAAATAAAGCGTTTTTGTACAACTTCATATAAATAGCTGTAAGTCTTGATAGAAGAAGCATACACACATATTTACGGCGTTATCTTATACAATTCAAGATCCCCGTGCTGGGCAAACAGGTTTTGAAGCTGTTTGAGCCAAGATTTTCAAGTTATTCACATAATGAAAACCTATACTTTTTTCGGCAAAATTCCCCCATTCAAATGCATGTAATCGTAGGAAACGCACTGTCTTGACGAAATAAAGCGTTTTTGTACAACTTCATAAAAATAGCTGTAAGTGTTGATAGAAGAGTCAGACACACATATTTATTGCGTTATCTTATACAATTCAAGATCCCCGTGCTGGGCAAACAGGTTTTGAAGCTGTTTGAGCTAAGATTTTCAAGTTATTCACATAATAAAAACTTATACTTTTTTTTCAGCCGAATTCCCCCATTCAAATGCATGTAATCGTAGGAAACGCACTGTCTTGACGAAATAAAGCGTTTTTGTACAACTTCATAAAAATAGCTGTAAGTCTTGATAGAAGAGTCAGACACACATATTTACGGCATATACAATTCAAGATTCCCGTGCTGGGCAAACAGGTTTTGAAGCTGTTTGAGCTAAGATTTTCAAGTTATTCACATAATGAAAACCTATACTTTGTTTCGGCCGAATTCCCCCATTCAAATGCATGTAATCTTAGGAAACGCACTGTCATGACGAAATAAAGCCTTTTTGTACAACTTCATAAAAATAGCTGTAAGTCTTGATAGAAGAGTCAGACACACATATTTATTGCGTTATCTTATACAATTCAAGATCCCCGTGCTGGGCAAACAGGTTTTGAAGCTGTTTGAGCTAAGATTTTCAAGTTATTCACATAATGAAAACCTATACTTTGTTTCGGCCGAAT
The DNA here is from genome assembly GCF_056152115.1 of Neolamprologus brichardi. NCBI lineage: Eukaryota > Metazoa > Chordata > Actinopteri > Cichliformes > Cichlidae > Neolamprologus > Neolamprologus brichardi. The sequence continues at coordinate 17,167,337 of NC_142123.1, read as the reverse complement.
TCCCCCATTAAATATATGTAATCGTAGGAAATGCACTGTCTTGACGACATAAAGCGTTTTTGTACAACTTCATATAAATAGCTGTAAGTGTTGATAGAAGAAGCATGCACACATATTTACGGCGTTATCTTATACAAATCAAGATCCCCGTGCTGGGCAAACAGGTTTTGAAGCTGTTTGAGCTAAGATTTTCAAGTTATTCACATAATGAAAACCTATACTTTGTTTCGGGCGCATTCCCCCATTCAAATGCATGTAATCGTAGGAAACGCACTGTCTTGACGAAATAAAGCGTTTTTGTACAACTTCATATAAATAGCTGTAAGTGTTGATAGAAGAAGCATACACACGTATTTACGGCGTTATCTTATACAATTCAAGATCCCCGTGCTGGGCAAACAGGTTTTGAAGCTGTTTGAGCCAAGATTTTCAAGTTATTCATATAATGAAAACCTATACTTTTTTCGGCAAAATTCCCCCATTCAAATGCATGTAATCGTAGGAAACGCACTGTCTTGACGAAATAAAGCGTTTTTGTACAACTTCATAAAAATAGCTGTAAGTCTTGATAGAAGAGTCAGACACACATATTTACGGCGTTATCTTATACAATTCAAGATCCCCGTGCTGGGCAAACAGGGTTTGAAGCTGTTTGAGCCAAGATTTTCAAGTTATTCACATAATGAAAACCTATACTTTGTTTCGGGCGCATTCCCCCTTTCAAATGCATGTAATCGTAGGAAACGCACTGTCTTGACGAAATAAAGCGTTTTTGTACAACTTCATAAAAATAGCTGTAAGTGTTGATAGAAGAGTCAGACACACATATTTATTGCGTTATCTTATACAATTCAAGATCCCCGTGCTGGGCAAACAGGTTTTAAAGCTGTTTGAGCTAAGATTTTCAAGTTATTCACATAATAAAAACCTATACTTTGTTTCAGCCGAATTCCCCCATTCAAATGCATGTAATCGTAGGAAACGCACTGTCTTGACGAAATAAAGCGTTTTTGTACAACTTCATAAAAATAGCTGTAAGTCTTGATAGAAGAGTCAGACACACATATTTACGGCATATACAATTCAAGATTCCCGTGCTGGGCAAACAGGTTTTGAAGCTGTTTGAGCTAAGATTTTCAAGTTATTCACATAATGAAAACCTATACTTTGTTTCGGGCGCATTCCCAAATTCAAATGCATGTAATCGTAGGAAACGCACTGTCTTGACGAAATAAAGCGTTTTTGTACAACTTCATATAAATAGCTGTAAGTCTTGATAGAAGAAGCATACACACATATTTACGGCGTTATCTTATACAATTCAAGATCCCCGTGCTGGGCAAACAGGTTTTGAAGGTGTTTGAGCCAAGATTTTCAAGTTATTCACATAATGAAAACCTATACTTTGTTTCGGCAAAATTCCCCCATTCAAATGCATGTAATCGTAGGAAACGCACTGTCTTGACGAAATAATGCGTTTTTGTACAACTTCATATAAATACCTGTAAGTGTTGATAGAAGAAGCATACACACATATTTACGGCGTTATCTTATACAATTCAAGATCCCCGTGCTGGGAAAACAGGTTTTGAAGCTGTTTGAGGCAAGATTTTCAAGTTATTCACATAATGAAAACCTATACTTTGTTTCGGCAAAATTCCCCCATTCAAATGCATGTAATCGTAGGAAACGCACTGTCTTGACGAAATAAAGCGTTTTTGTACAACTTCATATAAATAGCTGTAAGTCTTGATAGAAGAGTCAGACACACATATTTATTGCGTTATCTTATACAATTCAAGATCCCCGTGCTGGGCAAACAGGTTTTGAAGCTGTTTGAGCCAAGATTTTCAAGTTATTCACATAATGAAAACCTATACTTTGTTTCGGCAAAATTCCCCCATTCAAATGCATGTAATCGTAGGAAAAGCATTGTCTTGACGAAATAAAGCGTTTTTGTACAACTTCATATAAATAGCTGTAAGTCTTGATAGAAGAAGCATACACACATATTTACGGCGTTATCTTATACAATTCAAGATCCCCGTGCTGGGCAAACAGGTTTTGAAGCTGTTTGAGCCAAGATTTTCAAGTTATTCACATAATGAAAACCTATACTTTGTTTCGGCCGAATTCCCCCATTAAATATATGTAATCGTAGGAAACGCACTGTTTTGATGAAATAAAGCGTTTTTGTACAACTTCATATAAATAGCTGTAAGTCTTGATAGAAGAGTCAGACACACATATTTACGGCGTTATCTTATACAATTCAAGATCCCCGTGCTGGGCAAACAGGTTTTGAAGCTGTTTGAGCCAAGATTTTCAAGTTATTCACATAATGAAAACCTATACTTTGTTTTGGGCGTATTCCCCCACTCAAATGCATGTAATCGTAGGAAACGCACTTTCTTGACGAAATAAAGCGTTTTTGTACAACTTCATAAAAATAGCTGTAAGTGTTAATAGAAGAGTCAGACACACATATTTACGGCGTTATCTTATACAATTCAAGATCCCCGTGCTGGGCAAACAAGTTTTGAAGCTGTTTGAGCCAAGATTTTCATGTTATTCACATAATGAAAACCTATACTTTGTTTCTGGCGCATTCCCCCATTCAAATGCATGTAATTGTAGGACACGCACTGTCTTGACGAAATAAAGCGTTTTTGTACAACTTCATAAAAATAGCTGTAAGTCTTGATAGAAGAGTCAGACACACATATTTACGGCATATACAATTCAAGATTCCCGTGCTGGGCAAATAGGTTTTGAAGCTGTTTGAGCTAAGATTTTCAAGTTATTCACATAATGAAAACCTATACTTTGTTTCGGGCGCATTCCCCCTTTCAAATGCATGTAATCGTAGGAAATGCACTGTCTTGACGAAATAAAGCGTTTTTGTACAACTTCATATAAATAGCTGTAAGTCTTGATAGAAGAAGCATACACACATATTTACGGCGTTATCTTATACAATTCAAGATCCCCGTGCTGGGCAAACAGGTTTTGAAGCTGTTTGAGCCAAGATTTTCAAGTTATTCACATAATGAAAACCTATACTTTTTTCGGCAAAATTCCCCCATTCAAATGCATGTAATCGTAGGGAACGCACTGTCTTGACGAAATAAAGCATTTTTGTACAACTTCATAAAAATAGCTGTAAGTGTTGATAGAAGAGTCAGACACACATATTTATTGCGTTATCTTATACAATTCAAGATCCCCGTGCTGGGCAAACAGGTTTTGAAGCTGTTTGAGCTAAGATTTTCAAGTTATTCACATAATAAAAACCTATACTTTTTTTTCAGCCGAATTCCCCCATTCAAATGCATGTAATCGTAGGAAACGCACTGTCTTGACGAAATAAAGCGGTTTTGTACAACTTCATAAAAATAGCTGTAAGTCTTGATAGAAGAGTCAGACACACATATTTACGGCATATACAATTCAAGATTCCCGTGCTGGGCAAACAGGTTTTGAAGCTGTTTGAGCTAAGATTTTCAAGTTATTCACATAATGAAAACCTATACTTTGTTTCGGCCGAATTCCCCCATTAAATATATGTAATCGTAGGAAATGCACTGTCTTGACTAAATAAAGCGTTTTTGTACAACTTCATATAAATAGCTGTAAGTCTTGATAGAAGAGTCAGACAAACATATTTACGGCGTTATCTTATACAAATCAAGATCCCCGTGCTGGGCAAACAGGTTTTGAAGCTGTTTGAGCTAAGATTTTCAAGTTATTCACATAATGAAAACCTATACTTTGTTTCAGCCGAATTCCCCCATTCAAATGCATGTAATCGTAGGAAAGGCATTGTCTTGACGAAATAAAGCGTTTTTGTACAACTTCATATAAATAGCTGTAAGTCTTGATAGAAGAGTCAGACACACATATTTACGGCGTTATCTTATACAATTCAAGATCCCCGTGCTGGGCAAACAGGTTTTGAAGCTGTTTGAGCCAAGATTTTCAAGTTATTCACATAATGAAAACCTATACTTTGTTTCGGCCGAATTCCCCCATTCAAATGCATGTCATCGTAGGAAACGCACTGTCTTGACGAAATAAAGCGTTTTTGTACAACTTCATATATTTAGGGTTAGGGTTAGGGTTGGGGTTAGGGTTAGGGTTAGGGGTTAGGGTTAGGGGTTAGGGGTTAGGGTTAGGGTTATCAAAACTTACTATTTAGCTGTAAGTCAGGGTTAGGGTTAGGGGTTAGGGTTAGGGTTATCAAAACTTACTATTTAGCTGTAAGTTTTGATAGACGACTCAAACACAAATTTTTAACGCGTTATCTTATACAGTTCAAGATCCCCGTGCTGGGCAAACAGGTTTTGAAGCTGTTTGAGCTAAGGTTTTCAAGTTATTCACATAATGAAAACCTATACTTTGTTTCGGACGAGTTCCCCATTCAAATGCATGTAATCGTAGGAAACTCACTGTCTTGACGAAATAAAGCGTTTTTGTACAACTTCATATAAATAGCTGTAAGTTTTGATAGACGACTCAGACACACATATTTAAGGCGTTATCGTATACAGTTCAAGATCCCCGTGCTGGGCAAACAGGTTTTGAAGGTGTTTGAGCTAAGATTTTCAAGTTAATCACATAATGAAAACCTATACTTTGTTTCGGCCGCATTCCCCCATTCAAATGCATGTAATCGTAGGAAACGCACTGTCTTGACGAAATAAAGCGTTTTTGTACAACTTCATATAAATAGCTGTAAGTCTTGATAGAAGAAGCATACACACATATTTAAGGCGTTATCTTATACAGTTCAAGAACCCCGTGCTGGGGGGGTTAGGGTTAGGGGTTAGGGTTAGGG
>NC_142123.1:17137500-17142500 GCF_056152115.1 Neolamprologus brichardi | reverse complement strand
TGTAAGTTTTGATAGACGACTCAGACACACATATTTAAGGCGTTATCTTATACAGTTCAAGATCCCCGTGCTGGGCAAACAGGTTTTGAAGCTGTTTGAGCTAAGATTTTCAAGTTAATCACATAACGAAAACCTATAATTTGTTTCGCGCGAGTTCCCCATTCAAATACATGTAATCGTAGGAAACGCACTGTCTTGACGAAATAAAGCGTTTTTGTACAACTTCATATATTTAGGGTTAGGGTTAGGGTTGGGGTTGGGGTTCGGGTTAGGGGTTAGGGTTAGGGTTAGGGTTGGGTTAGGGTTAGGGTTAGGGTTGGTTTAGGGTTAGGGTTAGGGTTAGGGGTTGGGGTTAGGGTTAGGGTTATCAAAACTTACTATTTAGCTGTAAGTTAGGGTTAGGGGTTAGGGTTAGGGGTTAGGGTTAGGGTTATCAAAACTTACTATTTAGCTGTAGTTTTGATAGACGACTCAAACACACATTTTGAAGGCGTTATCTTATACAGTTCAAGAACCCCGTGCTGGGGGGGTTAGGAATAGGGTTAGGGCGGTTAGGGGTTAGGGTTAGGGTTGGGTTAGGGTTAGGGTTAGGGTTAGGGGTTAGGGTTAGGGGTTAGGGTTAGGGTTATCAAAACTTACTATTTAGCTGTAAGTTTTGATAGACGACTCAGACACACATATTTAAGGCGTTATCTTATACAGTTCAAGATCCCCGTGCTGGGCAAACAGGTTTTGAAGCTGTTTGAGCTAAGATTTTCAAGTTATTCACATAATGAAAACCTATACTTTGTTTTGGGCGTATTCCCCCACTCAAATGCATGTAATCGTAGGAAACGCACTGTCTTCACGAAATAAAGCGTTTTTGTACAACTTCATAAAAATAGCTGTAAGTGTTAATAGAAGAGTCAGACACACATATTTACGGCGTTATCTTATACAATTCAAGATCCCCGTGCTGGGCAAACAAGTTTTGAAGCTGTTTGAGCCAAGATTTTCATGTTATTCACATAATGAAAACCTATACTTTGTTTCTGGCGCATTCCCCCATTCAAATGCATGTAATTGTAGGACACGCACTGTCTTGACGAAATAAAGCGTTTTTGTACAACTTCATAAAAATAGCTGTAAGTCTTGATAGAAGAGTCAGACACACATACTTACGGCATATACAATTCAAGTTTCCCGTGCTGGGCAAACAGGTTTTGAAGCTGTTTGAGCTAAGATTTTCAAGTTATTCACATAATGAAAACCTATACTTTTTTTCTGGCGCATTCCCAAATTCAAATGCATGTAATCGTAGGAAACGCACTGTCTTGACGAAATAAAGCGTTTTTGTACAACTTCATATAAATAGCTGTAAGTCTTGATAGAAGAAGCATACACACATATTTACGGCGTTATCTTATACAATTCAAGATCCCCGTGCTGGGCAAACAGGTTTTGAAGCTGTTTGAGCCAAGATTTTCAAGTTATTCATATAATGAAAACCTATACTTTTTTCGGCAAAATTCCCCCATTCAAATGCATGTAATCGTAGGAAACGCACTGTCTTGACGAAATAAAGCATTTTTGTACAACTTCATAAAAATAGCTGTAAGTCTTGATAGAAGAGTCAGACACACATATTTACGGCGTTATCTTATACAATTCAAGATCCCCGTGCTGGGCAAACAGGTTTTGAAGCTGTTTGAGCTAAGATTTTCAAGTTATTCACATAATAAAAACCTATACTTTGTTTCAGCCGAATTCCCCCATTCAAATGCATGTAATCGTAGGACACGCACTGTCTTGACGAAATAAAGCGTTTTTGTACAACTTCATAAAAATAGCTGTAAGTCTTGATAGAAGAGTCAGACACACATATTTACGGCATATACAATTCAAGATTCCCGTGCTGGGCAAACAGGTTTTGAAGCTGTTTGAGCTAAGATTTTCAAGTTATTCACATAATGAAAACCTATACTTTGTTTCGGGCGCATTCCCAAATTCAAATGCATGTAATCGTAGGAAACGCACTGTCTTGACGAAATAAAGCGTTTTTGTACAACTTCATATAAATAGCTGTAAGTCTTGATAGAAGAAGCATACACACATATTTAAGGCGTTATCTTATACAGTTCAAGATCCCCGTGCTGGGCAAACAGGTTTTGAAGCTGTTTGAGCTAAGATTTTCAAGTTATTCACATAATGAAAACCTATACTTTGTTTCGGACGAGTTCCCCATTCAAATGCATGTAATCGTAGGAAACGCACTGTCTTGACGAAATAAAGCATTTTTGTACAACTTCATATATTTAGGGTTAGGGTTGGGGTTAGGGTTAGGGTTAGGGGTTAGGGTTTGGGGTTAGGGGTTAGGGTTAGGGTTAGGGGTTAGGGTTAGGGGTTAGGGTTAGGGTTATCAAAACTTACTATTTAGCTGTAAGTTTTGATAGACGACTCAGACACACATATTTAAGGCGTTATCTTATACAGTTCAAGATCCCCGTGCTGGGCAAACAGGTTTTGAAGCTGTTTGAGCTAAGATTTTCAAGTTAATCACATAACGAAAACCTATAATTTGTTTCGCGCGAGTTCCCCATTCAAATACATGTAATCGTAGGAAACGCACTGTCTTGACGAAATAAAGCGTTTTTGTACAACTTCATATATTTAGGGTTAGGGTTAGGGTTGGGGTTGGGGTTCGGGTTAGGGGTTAGGGTTAGGGTTAGGGTTGGGTTAGGGTTAGGGTTAGGGTTGGTTTAGGGTTAGGGTTAGGGTTAGGGGTTGGGGTTAGGGTTAGGGTTATCAAAACTTACTATTTAGCTGTAAGTTAGGGTTAGGGGTTAGGGTTAGGGGTTAGGGTTAGGGTTATCAAAACTTACTATTTAGCTGTAGTTTTGATAGACGACTCAAACACACATTTTGAAGGCGTTATCTTATACAGTTCAAGAACCCCGTGCTGGGGGGGTTAGGAATAGGGTTAGGGCGGTTAGGGGTTAGGGTTAGGGTTGGGTTAGGGTTAGGGTTAGGGGTTAGGGTTAGGGGTTAGGGTTAGGGTTAGGGTTATCAAAACTTACTATTTAGCTGTAAGTTTTGATAGACGACTCAGACACACATATTTAAGGCGTTATCTTATACAGTTCAAGATCCCCGTGCTGGGCAAACAGGTTTTGAAGCTGTTTGAGCTAAGATTTTCAAGTTATTCACATAATGAAAACCTATACTTTGTTTTGGGCGTATTCCCCCACTCAAATGCATGTAATCGTAGGAAACGCACTGTCTTGACGAAATAAAGCGTTTTTGTACAACTTCATAAAAATAGCTGTAAGTGTTAATAGAAGAGTCAGACACACATATTTACGGCGTTATCTTATACAATTCAAGATCCCCGTGCTGGGCAAACAAGTTTTGAAGCTGTTTGAGCCAAGATTTTCATGTTATTCACATAATGAAAACCTATACTTTGTTTCTGGCGCATTCCCCCATTCAAATGCATGTAATTGTAGGACACGCACTGTCTTGACGAAATAAAGCGTTTTTGTACAACTTCATAAAAATAGCTGTAAGTCTTGATAGAAGAGTCAGACACACATACTTACGGCATATACAATTCAAGTTTCCCGTGCTGGGCAAACAGGTTTTGAAGCTGTTTGAGCTAAGATTTTCAAGTTATTCACATAATGAAAACCTATACTTTTTTTCTGGCGCATTCCCAAATTCAAATGCATGTAATCGTAGGAAACGCACTGTCTTGACGAAATAAAGCGTTTTTGTACAACTTCATATAAATAGCTGTAAGTCTTGATAGAAGAAGCATACACACATATTTACGGCGTTATCTTATACAATTCAAGATCCCCGTGCTGGGCAAACAGGTTTTGAAGCTGTTTGAGCCAAGATTTTCAAGTTATTCATATAATGAAAACCTATACTTTTTTCGGCAAAATTCCCCCATTCAAATGCATGTAATCGTAGGAAACGCACTGTCTTGACGAAATAAAGCATTTTTGTACAACTTCATAAAAATAGCTGTAAGTCTTGATAGAAGAGTCAGACACACATATTTACGGCGTTATCTTATACAATTCAAGATCCCCGTGCTGGGCAAACAGGTTTTGAAGCTGTTTGAGCTAAGATTTTCAAGTTATTCACATAATAAAAACCTATACTTTGTTTCAGCCGAATTCCCCCATTCAAATGCATGTAATCGTAGGACACGCACTGTCTTGACGAAATAAAGCGTTTTTGTACAACTTCATAAAAATAGCTGTAAGTCTTGATAGAAGAGTCAGACACACATATTTACGGCATATACAATTCAAGATTCCCGTGCTGGGCAAACAGGTTTTGAAGCTGTTTGAGCTAAGATTTTCAAGTTATTCACATAATGAAAACCTATACTTTGTTTCGGGCGCATTCCCAAATTCAAATGCATGTAATCGTAGGAAACGCACTGTCTTGACGAAATAAAGCGTTTTTGTACAACTTCATAAAAATAGCTGTAAGTCTTGATAGAAGAGTCAGACACACATATTTACGGCGTTATCTTATACAATTCAAGATCCCCGTGCTGGGCAAACAGGTTTTGAAGCTGTTTGAGCCAAGATTTTCAAGTTATTCACATAATGAAAACCTATACTTTGTTTCGGCCGAATTCCCCCATTAAATATATGTAATAGTAGGAAACGCACTGTCTTGACGAAATAAAGCGTTTTTGTACAACTTCATATAAATAGCTGTAAGTCTTGATAGAAGAGTCAGACACACATATTTACGGCGTTATCTTATACAATTCAAGATCCCCGTGCTGGGCAAACAGATTTTGAAGCTGTTTGAGCCAAGATTTTCAAGTTATTCACATAATGAAAACCTATACTTTGTTTCGGGCGAATTCCCCCATTAAATATATGTAATCGTAGGAAACGCACTGTCTTGACGAAATAAAGCGTTTTTGTACAGCTTCATAAAAATAGCTGTAAGTCTTGATAGAAGAGTCAGACACACATATTTACGGCATTATC
>NC_142123.1:17127500-17130000 GCF_056152115.1 Neolamprologus brichardi | reverse complement strand
AGCGTTTTTGTACAACTTCATAAAAAAAGCTGTAAGTGTTAATAGAAGAGTCAGACACACATATTTACAGCGTTATCTTATACAATTCAAGATCCCCGTGCTGGGCAAACAAGTTTTGAAGCTGTTTGAGCCAAGATTTTCATGTTATTCACATAATGAAAACCTATACTTTGTTTCGGACGAGTTCCCCATTCAAATGCATGTAATCGTAGGAAACGCACTGTCTTGACGAAATAAAGCGTTTTTGTACAACTTCATATAAATAGCTGTAAGTCTTGATAGAAGAAGCATACACACATATTTACGGCGTTATCTTATACAATTCAAGTTCCCCGTGCTGGGCAAACAGGTTTTGAAGCTGTTTGATCTAAGATTTTCAAGTTATTCACATAATGAAAACCTATACTTTGTTTCGGCCGCATTCCCCCATTCAAATGCATGTAATCGTAGGAAACGCACTGTCTTGACGAAATAAAGCGTTTTTGTACAACTTCATATATTTAGGGTTAGGGTTAGGGATGGGTTTAGGGTTAGGGTTAGGGTTAGGGTTGGGTTAGGGTGAGGGGTTAGGGTTAGGGTTAGGGGTTAGGGTTAGGGTTAGGGGTTAGGGTTAGGGGTTAGGGTTAGGGTTATCAAAACTTACTATTTAGCTGTAAGTCAGGGTTAGGGTTAGGGGTTAGGGTTAGGGTTATCAAAACTTACTATTTAGCTGTAAGTTTTGATAGACGACTCAAACACACATTTTTAAGGCGTTATCTTATACAGTTCAAGTTCCCCGTGCTGGGCAAACAGGTTTTGAAGCTGTTTGAGCTAAGATTTTCAAGTTAATCACATAATGAAAACCTATACTTTGTTTCGGGCGAGTTCCCCATTCACATACATGTAATCGTAGGAAACGCACTGTCTTGATGAAATAAAGCGTTTTTGTACAACTTCATATAAATAGCTGTAAGTCTTGATAGAAGAAGCATACACACATATTTAAGGCGTTATCTTATACAGTTCAAGATCCCCGTGCTGGACAAACAGGTTTTGAAGCTGTTTGAGCTAAGATTTTCAAGTTATTCACATAATGAAAACCTATACTTTGTTTCGGACGAGTTCCCCATTCAAATGCATGTAATCGTAGGAAACGCACTGTCTTGACGAAATAAAGCGTTTTTGTACAACTTCATATATTTAGGGTTAGGGTTAGGGTTAGGGGTTAGGGTTAGGGTTAGGGGTTAGGGTTAGGGTTATCAAAACTTACTATTTAGCTGTAAGTTTTGATAGACGACTCAAACACACATTTTTAAGGCGTTATCTTATACAGTTCAAGATCCCCGTGCTGGGCAAACAGGTTTTGAAGCTGTTTGAGCTAAGGTTTTCAAGTTATTCACATAATGAAAACCTATACTTTGTTTCGGACGAGTTCCCCATTCAAATGCATGTAATCGTAGGAAACGCACTGTCTTGACGAAATAAAGCGTTTTTGTACAACTTCATATAAATAGCTGTAAGTTTTGATAGACGACTCAGACACACATATTTAAGGCGTTATCTTATACAGTTCAAGATCCCCGTGCTGGGCAAACAGGTTTTGAAGCTGTTTGAGCTAAGATTTTCAAGTTAATCACATAATGAAAACCTATACTTTGTTTCGGGCGAGTTCCCCATTCAAATACATGTAATCGTAGGAAACGCACTGTCTTGACGAAATAAAGCGTTTTTGTACAACTTCATATAAATAGCTGTAAGTCTTGATAGAAGACGCATACACACATATTTAAGGCGTTATCTTATACAGTTCAAGATCCCCGTGCTGGGCAAACAGGTTTTGAAGCTGTTTGAGCTAAGATTTTCAAGTTATTCACATAATGAAAACCTATACTTTGTTTCGGACGAGTTCCCCATTCAAATGCATGTAATCGTAGGAAACGCACTGTCTTGAAGAAATAAAGCATTTTTGTACAACTTCATATATTTAGGGTTAGGGTTGGGGTTAGGGTTAGGGTTAGGTGTTAGGGTTTGGGGTTAGGGGTTAGGGTTAGGGTTAGGGGTTAGGGTTAGGGGTTAGGGTTAGGGGTTAGGGTTAGGGTTATCAAAACTTACTATTTAGCTGTAAGTTTTGATAGACGACTCAAACACACATTTTTAAGGTGTTATCTTATACAATTCAAGATCCCCGTGCTGGGCAAACAGGTTTTGAAGCTGTTTGAGCTAAGATTTTCAAGTTATTCACATAATGAAAACCTATACTTTGTTTTGGGCGTATTCCCCCACTCAAATGCATGTAATCGTAGGAAACGCACTGTCTTGACGAAATAAAGCGTTTTTGTACAACTTCATAAAAAAAGCTGTAAGTGTTAATAGAAGAGTCAGACACACATATTTACAGCGTTATCTTATACAATTCAAGATCCCCGTGCTGGGCAAACAAGTTTTGAAGCTGTTTGAGCCAAGATTTTCATGTTATTCACATAATGAAAACCTATACTTTGTTTCTGGCGCATTCCCCCAT
>NC_142123.1:17120000-17122500 GCF_056152115.1 Neolamprologus brichardi | reverse complement strand
ATGACTCAGACACACATATTTAAGGCGTTATCTATACAGTTCAAGATCCCCGTGCTGGGCAAAAAGGTTTTGAAGCTGTTTGAGCTAAGATTTTCAAGTTAATCACATAATGAAAACCTATACTTTGTTTCGGGCGAGTTCCCCATTCAAATGCATGTAATCGTAGGAAACGCATTGTCTTGACGAAATAAAGCGTTTTTGTACAACTTCATATAAATAGCTGTAAGTCTTGATAGAAGAAGCATACACACATATTTAAGGCGTTATCTTATACAGTTCAAGATCCCCGTGCTGGGCAAACAGGTTTTGAAGCTGTTTGAGCTAAGATTTTCAAGTTATTCACATAATGAAAACCTATACTTTGTTTCGGACGAGTTCCCCATTCAAATGCATGTAATCGTAGGAAACGCACTCTCTTGACGAAATAAAGCATTTTTGTACAACTTAATATATTTAGGGTTAGGGTTAGGGTTAGGGGTTAGGGTTAGGGGTTAGGGTTAGGGTTATCAAAACTTACTATTTAGCTGTAAGTTTTGATAGACGACTCAAACACAAATTTTTAAGGCGTTATCTTATACAGTTCAAGATCGCCGTGCTGGGCAAACAGGTCTTGAAGCTGTTTGCGCTAAGGTTTTCAAGTTATTCACATAATGAAAACCTATACTTTGTTTCGGCCGAATTCCCCCATTAAATATATGTAATCGTAGGAAATGCACTGTCTTGACGAAATAAAGCGTTTTTGTACAACTTCATATAAATAGCTGTAAGTCTTGATAGAAGAGTCAGACACACATATTTACGGCGTTATCTTATACAATTCAAGATCCCCGTGCTGGGCAAACAGATTTTGAAGCTGTTTGAGCCAAGATTTTCAAGTTATTCACATAATGAAAACCTATACTTTTTATTTTGGGCGTATTCCCCCATTCAAATACATGTCATCGTAGGAAACTCACTGTCTTGACGACATAAAGCGTTTTTGTACAACTTCATATAAATAGCTGTAAGTGTTGATAGAAGAAGCATGCAAACATATTTACGGCGTTATCTTATACAATTCAAGATCCCCGTGCTGGGCAAACAGGTTTTGAAGCTGTTTGAGCCAAGATTTTCAAGTTATTCACATAATGAAAACCTATACTTTGTTTTGGGCGTATTCCCCCACTCAAATGCATGTAATCGTAGGAAACGCACTGTCTTGACGAAATAAAGCGTTTTTGTACAACTTCATAAAAAAAGCTGTAAGTGTTAATAGAAGAGTCAGACACACATATTTACAGCGTTATCTTATACAATTCAAGATCCCCGTGCTGGGCAAACAAGTTTTGAAGCTGTTTGAGCCAAGATTTTCATGTTATTCACATAATGAAAACCTATACTTTGTTTCTGGCGCATTCCCCCATTCAAATGCATGTAATTGTAGGACACGCACTGTCTTGACGAAATAAAGCGTTTTTGTACAACTTCATAAAAATAGCTGTAAGTCTTGATAGAAGAGTCAGACACACATACTTACGGCATATACAATTCAAGATTCCCGTGCTGGGCAAACAGGTTTTGAAGCTGTTTGAGCTAAGATTTTCAAGTTATTCACATAATGAAAACTTATACTTTGTTTCGGGCGCATTCCCAAATTCAAATGCATGTAATCGTAGGAAACGCACTGTCTTGACGAAATAAAGCGTTTTTGTACAACTTCATATAAATAGCTGTAAGTTTTGATAGACGACTCAGACACACATATTTAAGGCGTTATCGTATACAGTTCAAGATCCCCGTGCTGGGCAAACAGGTTTTGAAGGTGTTTGAGCTAAGATTTTCAAGTTAATCACATAATGAAAACCTATACTTTGTTTCGGCCGCATTCCCCCATTCAAATGCATGTAATCGTAGGAAACGCACTGTCTTGACGAAATAAAGCGTTTTTGTACAACTTCATATAAATAGCTGTAAGTCTTGATAGAAGAAGCATACACACATATTTAAGGCGTTATCTTATACAGTTCAAGAACCCCGTGCTGGGGGGGTTAGGGTTAGGGTTAGGGGGGTTAGGGGTTAGGGTTGGGGATTAGGGTTAGGGTTGGGTTAGGGTTAGGGTTAGGGGTTAGGGTTAGGGGTTAGGGTTAGGGTTAGGGGTTAGGGTTAGGGGTTAGGGTTAGGGTTAGGGGTTAGGGTTAGGGTTATCAAAACTTACTATTTAGCTGTAAGTTAGGGTTAGGGTTAGGGTTAGGGTTTGGGGTTAGGGTTAGGGTTATCAAAACTTACTATTTAGCTGTAAGTTTTGATAGACGACTCAAACAGGGGGGTTAGGGTTAGGGGTTAGGGTTAGGGTTATCAAAACTTACTATTTAGCTGTAAGTTTTGATAGACGACTCAAACACACATTTTTAAGGCGTTATCTTATACAGGGTTAGGGTTAGGGGTTAGGGTTAGGGGTTAGGGTTAGGGTTATCAAAACTTACTATTTAGCTGTAAGTTTTGATAGACGACTCAGACACAC
>NC_142123.1:17112500-17115000 GCF_056152115.1 Neolamprologus brichardi | reverse complement strand
AGTTTTGATAGACGACTCAAACACAAATTTTTAAGGCGTTATCTTATACAGTTCAAGATCCCTGTGCTGGGCAAACAGGTCTTGAAGCTGTTTGCGCTAAGGTTTTCAAGTTATTCACATAATGAAAACCTATACTTTGTTTCGGCCGAATTCCCCCATTAAATATATGTAATCGTAGGAAATGCACTGTCTTGACGAAATAAAGCGTTTTTGTACAACTTCATATAAATAGCTGTAAGTCTTGATAGAAGAGTCAGACACACATATTTACGGCGTTATCTTATACAATTCAAGATCCCCGTGCTGGGAAAACAGATTTTGAAGCTGTTTGAGCCAAGATTTTCAAGTTATTCACATAATGAAAACCTATACTTTTTATTTTGGGCGTATTCCCCCATTCAAATACATGTCATCGTAGGAAACTCACTGTCTTGACGACATAAAGCGTTTTTGTACAACTTCATATAAATAGCTGTAAGTGTTGATAGAAGAAGCATGCAAACATATTTACGGCGTTATCTTATACAATTCAAGATCCCCGTGCTGGGCAAACAGGTTTTGAAGCTGTTTGAGCCAAGATTTTCATGTTATTCACATAATGAAAACCTATACTTTGTTTCTGGCGCATTCCCCCATTCAAATGCATGTAATTGTAGGACACGCACTGTCTTGACGAAATAAAGCGTTTTTGTACAACTTCATAAAAATAGCTGTAAGTCTTGATAGAAGAGTCAGACACACATACTTACGGCATATACAATTCAAGATTCCCGTGCTGGGCAAACAGGTTTTGAAGCTGTTTGAGCTAAGATTTTCAAGTTATTCACATAATGAAAACTTATACTTTGTTTCGGGCGCATTCCCAAATTCAAATGCATGTAATCGTAGGAAACGCACTGTCTTGACGAAATAAAGCGTTTTTGTACAACTTCATATAAATAGCTGTAAGTTTTGATAGACGACTCAGACACACATATTTAAGGCGTTATCGTATACAGTTCAAGATCCCCGTGCTGGGCAAACAGGTTTTGAAGGTGTTTGAGCTAAGATTTTCAAGTTAATCACATAATGAAAACCTATACTTTGTTTCGGCCGCATTCCCCCATTCAAATGCATGTAATCGTAGGAAACGCACTGTCTTGACGAAATAAAGCGTTTTTGTACAACTTCATATAAATAGCTGTAAGTCTTGATAGAAGAAGCATACACACATATTTAAGGCGTTATCTTATACAGTTCAAGAACCCCGTGCTGGGGGGGTTAGGGTTAGGGTTAGGGGGGTTAGGGGTTAGGGTTGGGGATTAGGGTTAGGGTTGGGTTAGGGTTAGGGTTAGGGGTTAGGGTTAGGGGTTAGGGTTAGGGTTAGGGGTTAGGGTTAGGGGTTAGGGTTAGGGGTTAGGGTTAGGGTTATCAAAACTTACTATTTAGCTGTAAGTTAGGGTTAGGGTTAGGGTTAGGGTTTGGGGTTAGGGTTAGGGTTATCAAAACTTACTATTTAGCTGTAAGTTTTGATAGACGACTCAAACAGGGGGGTTAGGGTTAGGGGTTAGGGTTAGGGTTATCAAAACTTACTATTTAGCTGTAAGTTTTGATAGACGACTCAAACACACATTTTTAAGGCGTTATCTTATACAGTTCAAGATCCCCGTGCTGGGCAAACAGGTTTTGAAGCTGTTTGAGCTAAGGTTTTCAAGTTATTCACATAATGAAAACCTATACTTTGTTTCGGACGAGTTCCCCATTCAAATGCATGTAATCGTAGGAAACGCACTGTCTTGACGAAATAAAGCGTTTTTGTACAACTTCATATAAATAGCTGTAAGTTTTGATAGACGACTCAGACACACATATTTAAGGCGTTATCGTATACAATTCAAGATCCCCGTGCTGGGCAAACAGGTTTTGAAGGTGTTTGAGCTAAGATTTTCAAGTTAATCACATAATGAAAACCTATACTATGTTTCGGCCGCATTCCCCCATTCAAATGCATGTAATCGTAGGAAACGCACTGTCTTGACGAAATAAAGCGTTTTTGTACAACTTCATATAAATAGCTGTAAGTCTTGATAGAAGAAGCATACACACATATTTAAGGCGTTATCTTATACAGTTCAAGAACCCCGTAATGGGGGGGTTAGGGTTAGGGTTAGGGGGGTTAGGGGTTACGGTTAGGGGTTAGCGTTAGGGTTGGGTTAGGGTTAGGGGATAGGGTTAGGGTTAGGGGTTAGGGTTAGGGGTTAGGGTTAGGGTTAGGGGTTAGGGTTAGGGTTATCAAAACTTACTATTTAGCTGTAAGTTTTGATAGACGACTCAAACACAAATTTTTAAGGCGTTATCTTATACAGTTCAAGATCCCTGTGCTGGGCAAACAGGTTTTGAAGCTGTTTGAGCTAAGGTTTTCAAGTTAATCAAATAATGAAAACCTATACTTTGTTTCGGACGAGTTCCCCATTCAAATGCATGTAATCGTAGGAAACGCACTGTCTTGACTTAATAAAGC
>NC_142123.1:17067500-17072500 GCF_056152115.1 Neolamprologus brichardi | reverse complement strand
CAGGTTTTGAAGCTGTTTGAGCTAAGATTTTCAAGTTATTCACATAATAAAAACCTATACTTTTTTTTCAGCCGAATTCCCCCATTCAAATGCATGTAATCGTAGGAAACGCACTGTCTTGACGAAATAAAGCGTTTTTGTACAACTTCATAAAAATAGCTGTAAGTCTTGATAGAAGAGTCAGACACACATATTTACGGCATATACAATTCAAGATTCCCGTGCTGGGCAAACAGGTTTTGAAGCTGTTTGAGCTAAGATTTTCAAGTTATTCACATAATGAAAACCTATACTTTGTTTCGGCCGAATTCCCCCATTCAAATGCATGTAATCTTAGGAAACGCACTGTCTTGACGAAATAAAGCCTTTTTGTACAACTTCATAAAAATAGCTGTAAGTCTTGATAGAAGAGTCAGACACACATACTTACGGCATATACAATTCAAGATTCCCGTGCTGGGCAAACAGGTTTTGAAGCTGTTTGAGCTAAGATTTTCAAGTTATTCACATAATGAAAACCTATACTTTGTTTCGGGCGCATTCCCAAATTCAAATGCATGTAATCGTAGGAAACGCACTGTCTTGACGAAATAAAGCGTTTTTGTACAACTTCATATAAATAGCTGTAAGTCTTGATAGAAGAAGCATACACACATATTTACGGCGTTATCTTATACAATTCAAGTTCCCCGTGCTGGGCAAACAGGTTTTGAAGCTGTTTGATCTAAGATTTTCAAGTTATTCACATAATGAAAACCTATACTTTGTTTCGGCCGCATTCCCCTATTCAAATGCATGTAATCGTAGGAAACGCACTGTCTTGACGAAATAAAGCGTTTTTGTACAACTTCATATATTTAGGGTTAGGGTTAGGGATGGGTTTAGTGTTAGGGTTAGGGTTAGGGTTGGGTTAGGGTGAGGGGTTAGGGTTAGGGTTAGGGGTTAGGGTTAGGGTTAGGGTTAGGGGTTAGGGTTAGGGGTTAGGGTTAGGGTTATCAAAACTTACTATTTAGCTGTAAGTCAGGGTTAGGGTTAGGGGTTAGGGTTAGGGTTATCAAAACTTACTATTTAGCTGTAAGTTTTGATAGACGACTCAAACACACATTTTTAAGGCGTTATCTTATACAGTTCAAGTTCCCCGTGCTGGGCAAACAGGTTTTGAAGCTGTTTGAGCTAAGATTTTCAAGTTATTCACATAATTAAAACCTATACTTTGTTTCGGCTGAATTCCCCCATTCAAATGCATGTAATCTTAGGAAACGCACTGTCTTGACGAAATAAAGCCTTTTTGTACAACTTCATAAAAATAGCTGTAAGTCTTGATAGAAGAGTCAGACACACATTTTACGGCGTTATCTTATACAATTCAAGATCCCCGTGCTGGGCAAACAGGTTTTGAAGCTGTTTGAGCCAAGATTTTCAAGTTATTCACATAATGAAAACCTATACTTTGTTTCGGCCGAATTCCCCCATTAAATATATGTAATCGTAGGAAATGCACTGTCTTGACGAAATAAAGCGTTTTTGTACAACTTCATATAAATAGCTGTAAGTCTTGATAGAAGAGTCAGACACACATATTTACGGCGTTATGTTATACAATTCAAGATCCCCGTGCTGGGCAAACAGATTTTGAAGCTGTTTGAGCCAAGATTTTCAAGTTATTCACATAATGAAAACCTATACTTTTTATTTTGGGCGTATTCCCCCATTCAAATACATGTCATCGTAGGAAACTCACTGTCTTGACGACATAAAGCGTTTTTGTACAACTTCATATAAATAGCTGTAAGTGTTGATAGAAGAAGCATGCAAACATATTTACGGCGTTATCTTATACAATTCAAGATCCCCGTGCTGGGCAAACAGGTTTTGAAGCTGTTTGAGCCAAGATTTTCAAGTTATTCACATAATGAAAACCTATACTTTGTTTTGGGCGTATTCCCCCACTCAAATGCATGTAATCGTAGGAAACGCACTGTCTTGACGAAATAAAGCGTTTTTGTACAACTTCATAAAAAAAGCTGTAAGTGTTAATAGAAGAGTCAGACACACATATTTACGGCGTTATCTTATACAATTCAAGATCCCCGTGCTGGGCAAACAAGTTTTGAAGCTGTTTGAGCCAAGATTTTCATGTTATTCACATAATGAAAACCTATACTTTGTTTCTGGCGCATTCCCCCATTCAAATGCATGTAATTGTAGGACACGCACTGTCTTGACGAAATAAAGCGTTTTTGTACAACTTCATAAAAATAGCTGTAAGTCTTGATAGAAGAGTCAGACACACATACTTACGGCATATACAATTCAAGATTCCCGTGCTGGGCAAACAGGTTTTGAAGCTGTTTGAGCTAAGATTTTCAAGTTATTCACATAATGAAAACTTATACTTTGTTTCGGGCGCATTCCCAAATTCAAATGCATGTAATCGTAGGAAACGCACTGTCTTGACGAAATAAAGCGTTTTTGTACAACTTCATATAAATAGCTGTAAGTCTTGATAGAAGAAGCATACACACATATTTAAGGCGTTATTTTATACAGTTTAAGATCCCCGTGCTGGGCAAACAGGTTTTGAAGCTGTTTGAGCTAAGGTTTTCAAGTTATTCACATAATGAAAACCTATACTTTGTTTCGGACGAGTTCCCCATTCAAATGCATGTAATCGTAGGAAACGCACTGTCTTGACGAAATAAAGCGTTTTTGTACAACTTCATATAAATAGCTGTAAGTTTTGATAGACGACTCAGACACACATATTTAAGGCGTTATCGTATACAGTTCAAGATCCCCGTGCTGGGCAAACAGGTTTTGAAGGTGTTTGAGCTAAGATTTTCAAGTTAATCACATAATGAAAACCTATACTTTGTTTCGGCCGCATTCCCCCATTCAAATGCATGTAATCGTAGGAAACGCACTGTCTTGACGAAATAAAGCGTTTTTGTACAACTTCATATAAATAGCTGTAAGTCTTGATAGAAGAAGCATACACACATATTTAAGGCGTTATCTTATACAGTTCAAGAACCCCGTGCTGGGGGGGTTAGGGTTAGGGTTAGGGGGGTTAGGGGTTAGGGTTGGGGATTAGGGTTAGGGTTGGGTTAGGGTTAGGGTTAGGGGTTAGGGTTAGGGGTTAGGGTTAGGGTTAGGGGTTAGGGTTAGGGGTTAGGGTTAGGGTTATCAAAACTTACTATTTAGCTGTAAGTTAGGGTTAGGGTTAGGGTTAGGGTTTGGGGTTAGGGTTAGGGTTATCAAAACTTACTATTTAGCTGTAAGTTTTGATAGACGACTCAAACAGGGGGGTTAGGGTTAGGGGTTAGGGTTAGGGTTATCAAAACTTACTATTTAGCTGTAAGTTTTGATAGACGACTCAAACACACATTTTTAAGGCGTTATCTTATACAGGGTTAGGGTTAGGGGTTAGGGTTAGGGGTTAGGGTTAGGGTTATCAAAACTTACTATTTAGCTGTAAGTTTTGATAGACGACTCAGACACACATATTTAAGGCGTTATCTTATACAGTTCAAGATCCCCGTGCTGGGCAAACAGGTTTTGAAGCTGTTTGAGCTAAGATTTTCAAGTTAATCACATAACGAAAACCTATAATTTGTTTCGGGCGAGTTCCCCATACAAATACATGTAATCGTAGGAAACGCACTGTCTTGACGAAATAAAGCGTTTTTGTACAACTTCATATAAATAGCTGTAAGTTTTGATAGACGACTCAGACACACATATTTAAGGCGTTATCGTATACAGTTCAAGATCCCCGTGCTGGGCAAACAGGTTTTGAAGGTGTTTGAGCTAAGATTTTCAAGTTAATCACATAATGAAAACCTATACTTTGATTCGGCCGCATTCCCCCATTCAAATGCATGTAATCGTAGGAAACGCACTGTCTTGACGAAATAAAGCGTTTTTGTACAACTTCATATAAATAGCTGTAAGTCTTGATAGAAGAAGCATACACACATATTTAAGGCGTTATCTGATACAGTTCAAGAACCCCGTGCTGGGGGGGTTAGGGTTAGGGTTAGGGCGGTTAGGGGTTAGGGTTAGGGGTTAGAGTTAGGGTTGGGTTAGGGTTAGGGTTAGGGGTTAGGGTTAGGGGTTAGGGTTAGGGTTAGGGGTTAGGGTTAGGGGTTAGGGTTAGGGTTATCAAAACTTACTATTTAGCTGTAAGTTAGGGTTAGGGGTTAGGGTTAGGGGTTAGGGTTAGGGTTATCAAAACTTACTACAGTGGGGCAAAAAAGTATTTAGTCAGCCACCGATTGTGCAAGTTCCCCCACTTAAAATGATGACAGAGGTCAGTAATTTGCACCAGAGGTACACTTCAACTGTGAGAGACAGAATGTGAAAAAAAAATCCATGAATTCACATGGTAGGATTTGTAAAGAATTTATTCGTAAATCAGGGTGGAAAATAAGTATTTGGTCACCTCAAACAAGGAAAATCCCTGGCTCTCACAGACCTGTAACGTCTTCTGTAAGAAGCTTTTCTGTCCCCCACTCGTTACCTGTATGAATGGCACCTGTTTGACCTCATCATCTGTATAAAAGACACCTGTCCACAGCCTCAACCAGTCAGACTCCAAACTCCGCCATGGCCAAGACCAAAGAGCTTTCGAAGGACACCAGGAAAAGAATTGTAGACCTGCACCAGACTGGGAAGAGTGAATCTACAATAGGCAAGCAGCTTGGTGTGAAAAAATCAACTGTGGGAGCAATCATCAGAAAATGGAAGACATACAAGACCACTGATAATCTCCCTCGATCTGGGGCTCCACGCAAGATCTCATCCCGTGGGGTCAAAATGATCATGAGAACGGTGAGCAAAGATCCCAGAACCACACGGGGGGACCTGGTGAATGACCTGCAGAGAGCTGGGACCAAAGTAACAAAGGTCACCATCAGTAACACACTACAACGGCAGGGAATCAAATCCCGCAGTGCCAGACGTGTTCCGCTGCTGAAGCCAGTGCATGTCCAGGCCCG
>NC_142123.1:16987500-16992500 GCF_056152115.1 Neolamprologus brichardi | reverse complement strand
CAAATGCATGTAATCGTAGGAAACGCACTGTCTTGACGAAATAAAGCGTTTTTGTACAACTTCATATATTTAGGGTTAGGGTTAGGGTTGGGGTTAGGGTTAGGGTTAGGGGTTAGGGTTAGGGTTGGGTTAGGGTTAGGGGTTAGGGTTAGGGGTTGGGGTTAGGGTTAGGGGTTAGGGTTAGGGTTAGGAGTTAGGGTTAGGGTTGGGTTAGGGTTAGGGTTAGGGTTATCAAAACTTACTATTTAGCTATAAGTTATGGTTAGGGTTAGGGTTAGGGGTTAGGGTTAGGGGTTAGGGTTAGGGTTATCAAAACTTACTATTTAGCTTTAAGTTTTGATAGACGACTCAAACACACATTTTTAAGGCGTTATCTTATACAGTTCAAGATCCCCGTGCTGGGCAAACAGGTTTTGAAGCTGTTTGAGCTAAGATTTTCAAGTTATTCACATAATGAAAACCTATACTTTGTTTCGGACGAGTTCCCCATTCAAATGCATGTAATCGTAGGAAACGCACTGTCTTGACGAAATAAAGCGTTTTTGTACAACTTCATATATTTTGTGTTAGGGTTAGGGTTGGGGTTAGGAAGTGTGGACTGAGCCTGTCTCCAGCCGGAAACAGGAAAGGCACTGTCCATCCCCCCAACGGGCTGCCCCGTCCGACCCCGGAAAAGGTTCTGGGAAGTGCTCTTCCCCCTGCGGACCGTAGTCCACTTTGAGGCACTCATCTCCTCCCGATGAGTCTCACTTTTTCGTTAATAGTTGTCTTTTTGTTACTATTTATTTGTGTAAAATTTGTGTCCCCGTGGGCTTTGTTATTATAGGTAAATAAAATGAATTTGTTATTAGGTATGTTATTTATAAGTGTATTTTTTAAGTGTGTATATAAAAAAAATGAAATAGTTATTTATTTATTTATGGAAAAAAATAAAATTGAAATCAAGAAAAAAATAAAAAAATAAAAAAATATTAAAACTCCTCAAATAAAAAAATCAATGAAGTGTGTGCTTATGCCGCGACGTTTCGGCCAAGATCTGGCCTTCCTCAGGCGAGAAGCACACAGAAAGTCAAAAAACCGTGAGTTTGTGGCTGTAGAAGGACTCTCAATAGAGATGTGCACTGTCCGAAGGTCTGAGACAGAGTGAGGCAGAAACAACCTTCCCCTGCATTTATAGCCTGCCCCTGCATTCAAAACACGCCCCCTAAGTTTTCAGTGTCGTTTTTTTTGTGTGTTGGTAATTTCTCCTGTTTTGCTGTCAAGACTCCAGTTTTTCTCCATAGGTGTTTATTTCGTAATTACACATGAATTGCAGTTTTAATGTATTATGTTTTTTATCCCAAATATTGACTGTTATATGTATTTATTTATGTATGAATTTATTAAATTAATTTTTAATACTTTGTGGAATTGTAATTTGTTTGAATTTTAGTTCATGTTTTTAGTAAAGGGTTTTTAAGTAATACTAAGGGTCAAAGGTCAAATATGAATTAATGTCATAATTTATTTCAATATGAATTTAGCTGATATTCCAATTTAGGCCTGATTCAGATTTAGGGTTAGGGTAGTACCTCCAGTTAGGGTTAGGGTTAGGGGTTAGGGTTAGGGTTAGGGTAGGGGTTAGGGTTAGGGTTAGGGGTTAGGGTTAGGGGTTAGGGTTAGGGTTAGGGGTTAGGGTTAGGGTAGGGTTGGGGGGGGGGGGGGTTATATCTGTATGGGTGACCCAGGGTGATGGATGGTTAGGGTTAGGGCCAGAATCGGAGTAGGCCGTGATATGGATTATAATATGGGTATGCACGCCAAATCAAATTGTTTTATCATCGCCAAATATTGTTGTTTTTTATGAACAAAACTCCATATGGTGTCTTATCCCCATCTAATATTCAGACCTCCGGGAACCAAGGTGTTCAGTAATCGGATCCACTTCTTTTCACATTTCCTTCTTTCACCATCCGTCCAGAAGAAGTTTCCTTCAATACCCGCAACTTTAAGTGACTGTAAACCATGATGAATAAAATGTCTGACCAGAGGAGTATGGCCTTCTTTATTATGTGTGATATTATATTTATGTTGCCACATACGAGTGGAAATAGAGTTTTTGGTTTCCCCAATGTACTGGATGTTACATCTTGTACAGAAGATCATATACACACAATTGGAGGTTCTAGGACTAAAATTTTGTGAAAGTTTGTACATCCTGTTCGTTGTCCTGTTCTTAACGTACGCTAATTTAACAAATGGTATAGATGAATTTCTAGTTTTCTTTGGTTGTGCTGGGCTCAGCCTTGCCCTCACTAAGTAATCCCTTAAGTTCTTGTTACGTCTATATGCCGAAATCACCTTGTGGTTTTCAAATATCCCGTGTTGCCCAATTATTTGTTCAAAATTGTTCTTTAATTGCTTATGTATCCGTAAACCAGCTGTGGAAAAGTTGGATATCAATGGGATTATGTCCCTCTGGTCCTGAGGTTTGGACACTTGAAATGTTCTCCGACATCTCCTCAAGAAGGTACGGGAATATCCCCTTCTCCTGAGTGCCTTGAAGAGAACTCTTACTGCTTCTGAAAAGTCATCGTCGCCTGTGCATATCCTTTTGAATCGAATCAATTGACATTTAATTAAACCTTGATATGTATGTCTTGGATGAAAGCTACTCTTGTATAGCAGTGCATGGGTGTCCGTACTTTTAAAGAAAACCTTTATGTCCAATTTGTTTGTATGTGCAAAGTCCCTACCTTTGTAAATCGTAGTGTCCAAGAAGTCAATGCTGTCGTCCGTGATTGTATGTTTCAGTCTGATGGATGGATCATGCGTGTTAAGAGTGTGTATAAAGTTTTCCAACTCATCCCTAGAACCCACCCAAATACCAAAAATGTCATCCAGGTACCGGAGATAGTGTAATGGCTGGATGGGGCATTTGGCCAATGCCTGTTCTTCCCAATGTGCCATAAACATGTTTGCATATGATGGAGCAAACCTTTTCCCCATTGCTGTTCCCTTAATTTGTAAATAGTATTCCCCATTAAATTCAAAATCATTACGTGTCAAATTTATTTCCAACAATTTTAGTATCTGTTCGTCCGGCCTTTCCGTGTCCGGGAATTTTTGGAAGAATCTCCTCACCGTTGCCAAACCCGCCGGTATGTCGATATTGGTGTAAAGGCTCTCCACGTCTATTGTGAAAAACAAGGAATCCAATGGGACCGACAGATTTCTAACCAATTCAATAAAATGGTATGTGTCCTTAATGTATGCCGGATGTTTAATGGACAATGGGTAGAGGAAATGATCAATATATTGTGCCGTGCCATATGTGTCACTACCACAATCTGACACAATTGGCCGTCCTGGAGGAATCTCCCCCGGTACGGTCCAGCTTCCAGGATCTTTATGTATCTTTGGAAGAATATAAAATCGACGAGGTCTTGGTTCAGACTGACCTATGATGTATGTCTTCTGTTTGGCACTAATGAATTTTGTCCTGTGTAATTGGTCCATAATCTGTTTTACCGTCGGGATTGTTTGTGTAAATATGGGTGCATCTAATTTTTTGTAATAAGTTTGATCACTGAGTTGCCGATTAACCTCAAAAATATACTGATCCCTACTTAATATAACAATTGCACTACCCTTATCCGCGGGTTTTATAACAATGTTCCTATTGTGCATTAGGTCCCGAAGTGCCCTGATTTCTTCCAGTTTTAAATTTGCCCTCTCTCTACACGGTCTATAAATGTTTTTGAAATCCGTCGTATCTTGCTCCATCAATCTGTGTACCTGTGGGGGTAACAAACCGGGTGGTGGTAACCAAGCTGAGGCCGCTGTGAAAGGCTTAGGCTCCCATTTCGTTGTGTTTTTAAAATATGAAATCAATTGAATTTTTTGATGATATCTCTGAATGTCCAATGTCAATTGTTGTTTCTGATTTTTATAAACATCTATAGTAGGTACAAAGGTTAATCCCTTCTCTAATAGACTCTCCTGAGCTGGAGAGAGTTGGAAATTCTTGGCCAACACCACCACATTTTTGAACACCAAAGGCTGTGAGCCTTCATGCCCCACCGGTTGTTGGCCTACTGGGGGCTCAAGCCTAAAAACGAACTCCAATGTGTCAGCATAGCCTTCGCGGTTTCCCGTGTCCAATGGACCATGTCCCCCTCTGTGTGGAAAAGATCCCTTGGGAGTGGGGGGATGTATGTCATATTTTGTCTAATATGACTGTTGAGTAACTGCAAGGTGTTCTGCTCCCCCGTGGGCAAGAGATTGGAGTAATTAATGAGGGGGATCCAAATTTCCGAGTAGGGGAACTGCTTCTTCGTTTCCCTCACGGCCGCCTGGAGCTGTTTGATCGCAGTTTCTTTGGCTCTTTGTGCCCTGCAGTTTATCCCGAATGCCAATACTACCTTCTCCACCTGGGTGTCAATGAGAGCTTTGGCAAGTATAGCTTGGGCATGGCGAAAGTTCGCCCCAGGATAGCTATCAATTTGGAGGTCCGCTACTGAATGAGTTGGGAACCTGGCCACATTCGAGTCCCCCAACACCAGCCATTTTCGGGAAACCGTCACATCCCAATCCACCAATTTTCTCAGGGTAGAAATGTGTTTTTTTGCCCTAAAGGTTGGCTTTGGAGTGGAAGTAGAAGCCCCGTCTTGTGCACTAAGATTAATCAGAGAATCTTCTTCACCCTGTGAGAACTCCCGAATTGGGGATGAGTCCTCCGTATGGAGCACCTGGACAGTCACCAAGTTGGCCCTCTGGTTCCCTGGCTGGGGAACTGTGGTGGTGGAAGGGATCAGAGGTGGAGTACTGTCCACCCTCGGGTCCTGGTCTCCGTCTAATAGGGATCTTGCCTGAACCAGACCTCTACCGTGGGTTGGGGTAGTGGCCGGTTCTTCCTCCACAATGGCAAACAAACTATCATCGAGGGCCACACAACCGTTCATTCTGCCACGTCGCCTCCTGCTGGGTAGGGGAGTCTCCTCCACTGGAGGTTGTTCTGG